>NW_021938789.1:7320880-7350185 GCF_001715985.3 Manacus vitellinus | reverse complement strand
TTTCTGACCCGCTGGGGAAAGGTCTGGTTTGTGATATTTTGCATTTCTGTGCGTGTGTGTCCGTGTGTGCCAGCAGAAAATCCCTCTATCCTGGAAGAATGGTGAAACTGGGGAATAATTTCAGCGAGAAGAGCACAAAGCAGCCCCTTTTGGAGGATGGATTTGACACCATCCCCCTGATCACACCCCTGGATGTCAATCAGCTCCAGTTCCCACCTCCTGATAAGGTACAGTAGGCTTTAGTTTCCACCCTGGAGAATCACACCCAAATCACAGGCAAACAACAAAAGAATAGGTTATGTGTAACGAGCAGCTTAGAAACGGCGAGAAATTTGGGGTGCTTTAAAGCATGCTAGTTCCCTCTGGGGAAAAAAACCAGTTAAGCTCATGAAAATCCAGTAATAGTGATTTGCATTAAAAAACAGTGCAAAATGTTAGCAGTAAGCATATATAGATTTCAGTGTTGTGTATGAAACATATAGACATATAAATGTAAGCTTCTCTGTGCTGTATTGTCATAGCCCTTCCTATTCTGCATCTTCCTTTTTTTATTATTATTTGTAAGGTACTGTGTATTCTGTGTGAATGATGTGAATTTTCTCTGTCCAGAAAATGCCTCTCTGATGGGGGGATAAAGCCCTGCTTTATTTCTCTGCAACATGGGGACAGGCAGACTGGCAACAGAGAGCTCTTCCATCTTCCTTCTGTGCTTCAGTAGGAAACTAATGCTAACCCCAGACAAGCTGAAATAGATGAGAATAGGCCATTGAGTTTTTTCCATGGCAATTTATTTGGTTCAAAAACCCCCAAATAGGTGATTCAGATCCTCTGTAGTTGGAAGGGGACAGTCCAATGAGTGCTTACAGGTTGGAAGAGAAGTGTGCTTCCTGCATTCCTTATTATATGGCTTAATTATTGAGGATTTAATTTTAAAGCTTTAGGAAGGTGATGCGATAGCCTATAAATATGTTTATTGTCCTCACAATAAAGAATACAGTAAGTGTTACTACATGTAAGGCACACAGTAGTAGAAAAACCTTTTCAGGTTTTTCAGTATCCTATTTATACATTTCTCACATGCCTCTGGCAAAAAAAGCTTTGTGGTCTTCATACAGTTTTTATTTTTGGCCTTCCACGCATTCAATTCTACTTCTAGTTAAACTGATATTTACAGGATATATAGATTACACATAATACATATACATACAAACAGATATATTCATTCCTCAAAGCTCAAAAAGATTCAGATAATAGTATCTTAGGGTAAAGAATTTTAGTTTGTAAAATTTTCCTTGGTAGAGTGTTGCTTGTAGGCAATACAAATAAATTTTTGACCTCCATTTTATTTGCAGTCAACACCATTCTGTGTTGTGTGTGGTGACCAGTTGGCAGGCATAAATGCAATAAGCCATAACAGCTGTTGGAGAGCCTGAGGGTCCATTTTATGCCCTCAGTTACATGGGTGTAAATCTTGTAACTGAGGACAAAATCGCACCCTAAGGCTTTAAAACAAGTTAAGTCTTACAGTGTCTGATACGCCTGCCAACTGGTGACTGGATAGAACCGATTACCAGGGACCAGTGTCCAAAGGATTTCGTTCTGTTGCTGCACTGCTAAGCAGAAGTCTGAACTAGGGATCTGTATGGTAATAGGTTTAATCTGAGCAGAGCCTCTGTAGAGAGCTCAGGATGTTCTGTGCCGGCCCTATGGCTCCTGCTAGAATGGGGCAGAACTCCTCCTACCTTTAATGGCATTTGCCTCGAATAAAAGCAAATGTCCAGCTAGGCTAAAAGCTGAAATAAGGGAATATTTGATTGGTTTTTTACTCTCCACTGTCTAATTTTATATTAGTTTTTCTTTCCTTTTGCAAACGTGGGAAAAATTAAAGCCATGAATTTATTGGTCCTGCTGGTTTCCTTCTGTAAGTGGTTAGTCATGTCATGTCAGTGTCTCTTTAGTGGTACAGACTCAAAGGCAGGAGCACAGCAGCTGATGTGAAAAGAAGAAAAAAGTATTAAGGAAAGATTGGCACACAGATCAAATTCTGAAGTATGCAGACACTCGTGTATAATGAATAGGAGTACATACTTCATATACCTATGCTTATTATTCACTTACAAGGCTCCAGTATGGCAGTGAAGCATAACTTCTTGAAAAGTAGTGACTACAGCGCTAAGGATTTGATGATTTTGACAGTTTCTAAATTAAAGGGGTGAAGTGATTTAAATTCATATTCAGATATGTTAAACAAAAGAAGACATTACATAACCAAGCAGTTAGAACTGTACATTCAGTGTCAGCTGAATGTGATTTGAGTTGTCTGAGATTACGCAACATAAAGGGGGGAGGAATGTAAGTAAAATGTTAAAAAGCATTTCAGAACTCTTCAGGCTGTTTACTTTCATGGTGCTGTTGGGCAGTTATAAAGTTAAAATAGATAATAACTACTATCTTACTAATTATAGCTGAAAATAGGTAAAGAAGTTTCTAAACCACTGTCCTGCACAAATACGTGTAATGCTGTCAAAGTGTCTAATAAGCTTTATGATACTGACTCTAGTACAGTTACACATTCTAGGTACCATTCAAGGAAGTGAGAAGAGGGGAACTCAAAGCTTGTCATTTCAATGCCTGGCTACCTGTGAGTGTCGTAATCTTAATTTCGGAGAGATGGAAAGAGACTATTCACAAGGGCATGTAGTGACAGGACAAGGGGGAATGGATTCAAACTGAGTGTAGGTCTAGTTTAGATATTAGGAAGAAGTTCCTTACTTTAAGGGTGGTGCAGCTCTGGAACAGGTTGCTCAGAGAAGCTCTGGATGCCCCATCCCTGGACGTGTTCAAGGCCAGGCTGGAGGGAGCTCTGAGCAACCTGGTCTAGTGGAAGGTGTCCCTGCCCTTGGAATTAGATCATCTTTAAGGTCTCTTCCAACCCAGGCCATCCTATGATTCTATGATAATGTATTTGCTATTAATAACACGGGCTGTGCTAAAGATAGAATTTGATTCTAAAAATCTAAGAGTGGGTATTTATTCCTTGGAACAACAGAGAAAATTGAAAAAATCGTAATAGCGCTGTCAGTATGATGAACTGCACCCTATCTCGAGAATGATACTTAGAAAAAGATCCTGAAAAATGCAGAAGACAAAAATGAGGCAAATAGGTTAGGTATGAGAAAATTTTGTACAATTAGAATGCCTAGGAGAATAGTGGAGATTAGACTGACGTAGTGAATATTTTGGGAATACAGGTAAGGTGCTAAATGGTGCAGCTTGGGGCAGTAGTTCATAGTAAGGGATAAACTAAAGTTGAAGAGCCTTGGGTGTTTGAAGCAATCTCATTAACACAAGGGTCTGTGTGCATCTTGCTGCTTGCAGCTGATACATCAGAAATTAGATGTTAAAAATAAGAGTGCCAAAGGCCATAGTCTGTCACATAGTGAATAGCAACTAGATGGGTCATTTCATTTTTTTTGAACTCAAGATCCTGCCATCAAAGAACATGGCATCTTGCAGGATTTCTGTGGGCCCTCTTCAGTAATCTTCTCCTATTGGTCTCCAGTTTGAAATCTCATTAGTGGGATTTCCTGAAGCAAGTGGAGGTGACTGTTTTCAGACTATACAAAGTGAGAAGGACCATGATTTGGATTTGACCTACGCTTGCCTAGTACAGGAGCACAGTATCACCACAGATGAAAAAACTGGAAGTTTGTGAAACTGTTGTATAACAAGTCTTCCTGCAGGTCCATCAAGATCACTTTGAGAGATAACTTTGTTAATGATTGATATGCCAGAAAAATAAATAATAATTTACAGCTTTCAAAGAAGAATTACACAAAGAGGGGGGAGGAATATTTTGCTAGATGTGCTTGTGGGTAAAAGAAGAGTTAAAGAATAATTAAGGTTTCTGTGGCTAGTTTCAGCTGACAGTTTTTTTTATTTTTTTCTTAAAGGTTGTGGTCAAAACAAAAACAGAATATGAACCTGATCGCAAGAAGGGAAAGTTCCGTACTCCTAAAATAGCTGAATTCACAATCAGCATCACTGAAGGGGTTTCAGAAAGATTTAAGGTAAGCAGTGCTGTCTGAAGATGTTAATAGCTCCGTTGTGTTCACAGAATTGCTTAAAATCAGTTGCTGATAGTAGTCAGAACGGGCTGTAACAGAGTGCCTGTTGTGGGTATAGCTGGACATGAGAAAAATAAATTCAGTGTTATAATAGTTCAGTATTTAACAATTAGAAACCAAATCAAATCTTGAAGCATTACTGCTTGTAATCCCTCTCCAGCAGATGAATTCAGAAGGCTTTTCTGTCAGTGTGTGGGTTTCAGAACATGGCTGGCCAGGGTGCCTGCGGGCTGCACACAGGTAGTGCTCATGGCATGGATAAAACTCCTGTTTGTGCTGAAGGACAAGAACCACAAGAACATTTATTTTCTTTTTGGCTTCTTATTATCACTGTGGCCAAACCATTCTCTTAAAAGCACTGTCATAGTCCATTATGTATTTTTTATGGTTAAGCGTGTGACTTGGCAGCTCAGGGGTATGTACCAGAGCTCTTTGCTGTCAGTTTTCCTGGTCCAATTAAATCGTGAAGCTTGGTGACGACTCTTACTGTCATATGGTAGTTCACCAAGAATCTGACTCAGATTTACTCTTTAGTGTCCCTGTTGCTTCCTTCAGTAGTCCCGCAGGAAACCTGAGAGCTTAACTGGTTCAAGGATTGAATTTCCCCCTTCTCACTAGAGATGGGTTTTCCTGCTCTGTGTAAGTAAAGCAAAACAGGAAAGTTGGTACTTCAACTCATGCTTCCCTACTTGTTCTTTTAACAAAGGAAGACTGTAGCTTTTCAGTGCTTTTAATTGGCATCTTACCCAAGGATGCCAAAGCATTTTTAAACAGTAGGCAACCACACTCTTCCCTGTGCAAGTACAAATATATTTGGAAAACCTAACATTTAGTATGAGGGAGAAATACAGAGCTACAGTAGAGATGTGGATTCTCTTTATATTGCATGCTTCTGAACTCTGCACGATAGGAGATTTTAGGGCACACCAGAGACTCTGGTTTTGTTGTGCCTGAGCAGTGGTTCTAAAAGCTGCCCAGGCCCAAGCTGACCTTCAGAAGTGTATATACAACTCTCAGTGAAATCAGAGCATGCTAAACAAACAAAGTGAAGGCTCAGGGAGGGATTAGAATATATTTGGAAAGGAACTTTGCAGAGTGTTGCCACGACAAATGTTTTAAGTGCCAGTTACCTGGTGGAGTCCTCAGCCACACAGTGAAGCATGTAGGTTCCCAGTAAGCTATAGGGGGAACCACCCTGGATAGCTAAGAAGAAATTATATGGGGTGTGTGGTAGGGTTTTACTAAGCAGGTAAGAAACTTATTTCTAGTTTTTTCTATTCCCCGATTTGGGGCAAGGATGTCCTGTCCCTCAGGGAAAATGCTACATTCTGACTGATATCCTCTCTTTGTCCTCCTGGCACCATAGTACCACTCAGTCCTTGAGAGTAATCCCCTTCCTGTCAGGCGACGGTTGGGAAAATGCAATTAGACAGCTCAGAACAAGGGAACTTACGTCTGGCTGTCTTTGTGTGTGTCCTGGTCACACTAAGGTGACTGGAAATGCTTACTACGTTGTAGAAGAGAAAGGGGAGAAAGTTTGAGCACCCTACTAGGACTTCGGTTCCAAGCAGCTGAGCAGATGAATGTTGCACTTATGCTTTAGCTGTAGGGACTAAGGGGTTTCATTGCTTGAACATTAAGATATCTTAATCACATCTAAGTGGTTTGCACATCCCTACTTAGATCTGTTTTTTTCTGTCTTTGTTGGGAGAGCTGAGCAAATGAGACCTTACTGAACAACAAATAAATAAAAAAAGCTTATCATGCTGTTGGGTAGTTTTTTCTAATATATATAGCTGAACAGTTAGAAGCCTGAGCATCTTTGCATTGCATTTTTATATACTTTTGGATGGCATACTTAAGTAAAATATCCTTTAGATACTACTTTATGATGATCGTTCTGGGATTAATCTCATACTACGGGGTTGCTAGGTTTTGCTGCTAGGTAACTACTGCATCAGAGGGAGGTTTCAGTAAGATTTGGTATCTCTTGGGAATTGCAGAGTGATTCACACTGTGGCTGTAAGTCTAGGCTTCTAAAGAAGAGTGTGGGGGTTGATCAATTAGGAAAATTGTGGTTCAGTTAATTGAAAACAACGTTCATGCAGAACATTCAGGTCCTAAAAACGTCCCTTAATCTCCATATAGCAAGTTTTAGAATTGAATTATGCTGCTTGAAACATTTTAAAGAGAACTGACTGGTTCTCCAGCAGGGATGACTGTCATATTCACCACTCCCAGTAGTAAATATTAGATGAATAATTTATGACATTTCATAAATATGTAGATGAAAAGTACCGATTGTGTGAGGTTTTCTCCTGGGTCCTTATTAATTGTGAATCATCATGTCAACTGCTGATGTTGATTCTGAGAGAGCAAAAAGATATTTGTCTGAAAATTAAATATTTGCTATAATTATGAAATGCATTATTTAACTGGTGAGATATTGACTTTGGCTCATGTTCATGAAAAGTTTCAGATGCTGTTTTAATGACTTCAATATTGTACATCACCGATGCACAAGCCTGCCACAAGACACAGCCCAAATGTTGTGCTAAAAATAAAGCAAGTCAGTCAGTCATATTTACAAATAATTCACATGTGTATTCTAGGATGTACTTCTTAAATAAGGACAAAGCAGATTGCAGTTTTGGGATTCAACAGTGCAGATCATCTAAAGCTGTTCTTTTGAGAAGTTATACATTATAACAAATGAAGCAACTCCAGCGTGTGCATATGTCATGTAGATGGTGTTTTAGCACCTGGGTGAATAATCAATTACAAAATGTATTTTCTGCATTCAGTCCACATTACCACAGTTATTACAACAGAGCTGAGAATGTTTACAAAGAAAACTGCAAGTATAATTTTCTTCTATGAAGCCACATTCTGAATTCAAATCAGAATATCTCAGAAGAATGTGAAGATTTCCTGATTATGGGAACCCTGTTGTCTTAATTTAGTTGGCACTAACCAGACTAAGAAGGATGTGATTTGTCACTGAAGATTATTTGCCATTGAGACATAGAAGTCTTGCTTTTGTTCTTTGAAAGTGTAGGCTAATGTGGGGAGTTGGGTCTTCGCAACTGGAAAGCAACTTTGAATGAGGCAGATTTTTCCCTCCTGTAAATTGTCTGCTGTACAGAGTAACACAAGGCTGGAAATGTCATTTCAAAGGACCCTTGTGATTCAGGACACAGGAGGAAGCTATGACAGAAGAAAATTGATGGTGTGAGTTACCCAAGGCCAAACCTTTGCTTCCCCCACTGACAGAGCAGTGTTCTTACAACCTCCAGTTGGATTTTGTAGTGGGATGTCTGTTCTGGCACCCATTGAATTGGGCTACAGTTGACAGTTATGCACAAACACACCAATTTAAAAAAATGTCTGTTGTAGCAATGCATGACGTTTTTTTTCTGTCTTTGGGAAAATCTCAATAAAGAAGATTCAGAGGTATTTTGAAAGCAAACACTTATGTTTCCCTATAAACTTTAAGCCCTTAAATAAACCCAAGCTGTAGTATGCCTTCAGCCTTTTGGTTCTATTGAAAGGCAGTTCAGTTCTTCAGACTTTATCCTTGACATCTCTACATACATCTAACTGCAGAGCCAAAGCCTGAAGCTTATTTCTGTGGTAAGACCATATGGTGCAAGCCGTGTACTATCAAGTAGCAAGCAGTTGTTGAAATATCTGCATGAGGTTATGGAAGAGGAATTCAGACTGCTGTCAAGATCAGTTCTCACAGTTTTACCTGGTCATTTTAAGACTGCAAAAATGTATGCAACATATATCTAACTATTCAATTTTTTTTTTTCTATCTTAAAAGGGGCATCCTTCAAGCATATTTCTGCCTCAAGACTTTTGTATCTTCTTAGTAATGCCAACAATTATTATTGCTGTAAAAATAATCAAGGGACAAGGAAGATAGATCTCTCTTGCTGTATGATTACTTTGTGTTGAGTAGCTCTTTGCTCCCACATTAAAAGTCTGTTAGGTGTATGAGATGTCTCCTGTACAGGATATCACCTCCTTAAGTACATTGTGTGTCTGTCACTTTGGCTGGAAGAGTGACAGGTACTTACTTACTGTCAGTAGTTCTGTTTCTTCAGTAGAACTGCTCACAGGATTAAAGTTGTTCACAAGTATAAGTGTTTGGCAGGCTTTGAATTCTTCCTTTATTGCTTAAAATAAGAAAAATAAAGGAGGTTCTTTTTTCACTGTAACTACTATTTTAAAACAATTGATGTAAAGGCACTGCATGGCAACTGTCACTTTTTTTTCCCTTAAATATTTGATACTCTCTGATATGGCATTAACAATCTTCCTGCTAAATTTTTGTTTGAAAGGAATTTCTCCTCTGCTACTGTCTTTATTAGAAATCATTTTATTGGAAGAGAACCAGTGATATTGACAAAGATGCTTTGGAACTCTCCAGATATATCACTTAAATAGCCTTTCCTCTTCTGTAGTAACCTTAAGCAGCCGTTATCCTGGCCTCAGTAATATCTTCTGGGTTTGTATGTGAAGGTAATAAGATTCTTATCCTGGTGCCACAGGGTTTCTTGAACTGCTTCCTCATATCTCTGTAGTTAAGAAACTAATACAGGGTGCCATGTGATGGAAGATGATGGGAACATTGTCATGAACAGCTGAGTTAAGCCACAGTGCTAGGAACTCAAGGCCACTGCCTTGTTAACTTGTTTTTGTCTAACAGTATGTCCCTCAGGTTTCATTAATCAACTCCCTTGCAGACTGGTCCTGTTGCCTTGCACTGTTGCTGTTAATAAGTGCTGATTTTGTAGCTTCTTTTCTGTTACTGTCCTCATGAATCTATCTGCCTTTCTTGCTGCTACTCCCAATCATCTCCAGGTAAACATCCAAGACAGTTCTCTCCTTCTCTGTGTCATCTCTGTTTGGGAAGGACAGTCTTTTGATTTCTCCTGCTTTTTCTATACAAAGTGCCCCAAAACTGTCATCCTCTTTGAGCATAAAGGTTTGATGGGAATGTTCTGGTGAAGAAGTTGAGTTTAATAGATGGCTACCAGTCATAAAGCTAAACATGACATGTGATGTTAGAAATACACTTCTTGAAACGAGGCACCTGATTGTCTTGTATATGTATATATATTCCCATGGAAAGTATGGGACATTGTACCAGGTTGTTCTGTGTAATTTGCATTGCTCTGTAAATGGATACGAGTCAAATGTTGCATGTATAGAGGTAAAGGTTCTCTTTTTTCTTTTATGTTGCCATTTCCTGTAAATTGAACTTTTTTAATCCTTGAGTGCATTGTTTCAGACACATTTTTCGTGTAAACTTCCAGAGGCAGGCTGAAGTAATAGCAAACAAGGACATAGTTTTTGAAAAGCAGTGATAAGTGGAGAGCTGATTTTGGTGTTCTCCAGTGTGCTGGTAGAGGGCATTGTGCAGCTGGAGATGCAGGATTTCAGGGGAGAGAGGTGAAATGGAGGTCACAGCCATTTGCAGGGAAGTCAATGCAGTGTTTTACAAATTTTTGTCTGTGGGATGCAGCCAGACGCAATCTATTGTAATTACAGTCTGTCTGCCTAAAATTCTCTTGTAGTTTAAATTCAATAGCAATAATCTTAATTTCCTGTCCTAAGTGGTTGTACAGAGTTGCTGTATTTCACCCCTGAGGTCTTTGCATTTAGCTGGTGAGCAAAGCATAAATTGGTTGTAAATCACTTCATATGAAAGGTGCTCTGTGTCTGTATGTCTTCACTCTTCTCGTTCAGTCAAGTCTGTACCTCACACTTTACAGACAGATCAGAAATGAAAGTTATTTTGCCAGGAGGCTGAGTTGAAATAGATAATGCAG
This sequence comes from Manacus vitellinus, assembly GCF_001715985.3. Lineage (NCBI taxonomy): Eukaryota > Metazoa > Chordata > Aves > Passeriformes > Pipridae > Manacus > Manacus vitellinus. The sequence goes on along the minus strand of NW_021938789.1, from coordinate 7,340,218 downwards.
AGATGAGATGTGAGCAAGTGCAGTGATTGAGCAGTGAATATTACTGCATATCTTGTTAGTTCCACCTTAGTTCCACCTCATAATAACAGGAATGCTTCTACGTGGGTTTGTGTGCTGATGGAAAGAAAAGCATGAAGGAAGGCGTGGTGCAAAGCAGCACAGTGTGAGTGGGTTAATGGAAGAATTTCAGACAAGAGGAGGAGGCATTAGAAAGGTGAAGGCAGAGGAGAAACGGATGGTACCCAGACTTTAGTGGGACAGTGGGACACAGGCAGAATGGATGGAGCTGAGAGACTTGTGCATGCCTTGAAACATGATTTGTAATTTGTTCAGAAAGGGACAGGAGCCAGGAAAGGATGGTGAAGAGAAGCAGGCACTGTTGGTGCAATTGACGAATTTTCTTGTCATCTTGCAGCTTGATTAAAAAGGGAGTCCAATAAACAGTAGTGGAGTAAGGAAGAAGGAGAGCAGTAGCCAGGCAGAGAAGAATACAGCTTGCAGTTTAACAGCTGAGGCAAAGTAGGATGGACTGATAGGGAAGACCTAGCAGATCTTATGGTAAAGGCCTTATCACAACCTGCTTACATGTTAGCGTAGTTGTCAGATATGGTGAGTCTCATTTGTTCAGCTAACCACTTACAGAGTCTGAAGACAGGTTTTTTTGCTGTGGGTATGCTTAGTTCATTCATTAGTCATCTCTCATTTCGATTACTGTAATGGCTTCTGGCTAGACATTGTCCTTCTTCTGCTCTTCACTTTCAATCTATTCAGAAATCTGCCACATAATAGTATCTTGTCATCTTCTCTGTTCACTTCGTTTTGCTGCCAGATCCCCTTAAAACTAACTTTAAACGTCACACTCAAGATGAAAGCAAAGCCACACTTAGAATTCCTAGTTAAAAGAAATGGTTGTTTGTCCTGTCTTGTAGTTATTTCATGAAAAGTATTTTAAAAGCCCATCACTCTTGCAGTGTGACAGTCACCTTGGAGTTCTGCAGGATCTGCATGGCAGTGAATGCTCATAGTAATTCACAAGACTTCTGCTCCCACTGTGTGTGGTCCTGCACTGCCAGCTGGGTACTACAAAGAGAGAAGAGATTCAAGATTTCCTTCCAGAAGAATGGGAGTGGTGCTTGTGCACGTATTGCATCTGCTCCTGCCTTGAACAGAGGAAGAGGGCAAGTTGCTGTTGGTGTGTTGGTAGGAAGACAAGAATAACTTTAGGTTACAGCGGGTATGCAAAGTTGCTGTGGAAGAAAGCAATAAAATGGCAGCTTTGGTGTTGGTGTTGGTTGTGGTCTGAAGAGCAGATTGTTGCCTTCTCTTTTTCCAGGCTTTTATTTCTGAAAGGCATCCAGTAAGAGAGGGCTCAGAAGGTGAAGCAGAGAGGTTAGGCTACACTGGCTGGGGAGAGAAGCTGACTGCAGTGAACATGGGGATCTGACAATTGTGGACCATCAGTGTGGGTTATTTTGAGAGTGAAGAAAAATGGCTATTAGAAGAAAGAGGATTGTCAATTTATAAGGGAGAAGTAGATCAGATTAACAGGTGATTGTGATCACCTTGCAAAGAAATCCATCACTGGATTCCATCTGTGTCATTTGCATCTGTGACTGTCCTTAAATAGAAGTTACTCGTATCCTGAAGGATGGTGAGAGACGGGAGATTCTCTCCTAATAGGAAGGAGACAAGAGCTTACTTGATTAGGGATTTGCAAATGCAGTGTGATTGCAAATCACTGAAGATAATGAGAGTAAAAATTTACATGTTAATACCAAAATTAGTAACATCAGGAAATACAGTAAGTGAGAGAAAATTTTGAACCAGGAGCCCTGAAAGCTCTTCCCGGGGGCTTACTGGGTGGCAATGGAAGAACTTGTACGAGCTGTGAGAACTCACAGCTCCATGTCAGTCACTGAAAACAGGTCTCAGCAAATCAACTCTGAGGTTGTGGCTCTGCAACTTGCCAGGCTCCAGCAATCTACACAGCACTGGGCTTTTGTCCTCTTTCAAAAAACAGTTACTTTCCAGAACAATTTTTGAGCTTTGAACAGAGTGATATTGTAGTGATTGTGGAAATACAGTCTTTTTCTTTTGTCTAATACCTATCCTCAGTTACAGAATAGCTTGTTAGTATGTTGTCTTGGTATGTTCCTCAGACCTCATCTGTATGTTAGAATAGTTACAACTGGGAAATGCTGTTATAATTCTACTACTGCCTGCTAGTAGAATGGCCAGGAAATAGGGTTAAAATGCTTTAAGATTTGAGAATATTTTTCAAAACTTTTAAATTTGCTCCTATCTGTGACAGAGACAAATGTGAGCTGAATTGATCTGTGCCATAGCAATTGTTCTGCTTGATGTCCATGTCCTGTGTCACAGGCCTGTGCTCCTAAAGGGAGCAGTCTTTGTTGAAGGCTGCGTGGAGTATGTCTTGTGGAGCATGGGAAGCCTCAGCAATAATCCCATCTGGCTTTTAGTTTTTCTATCCTAGCTCTCTAGTCTCTCTTTTTCCCTTTCTTCTCTAAGGTAAAGAGCAGCCGCTGTCAGAGCAAAAGGAACATTCTAACATGTGCTAGGAGTCAGTGGGAAGTGAATGACCCAAACCTGCAAATTGGACTGGGCCCTGTGTGTATTGTAGATCTGCAGGGCTGGGTGAGGAGTGCTCTGTGTTTTCTGGTTCCTCATCTGCCCATGCTGCCCAGCAGCTGCTGGAGCTCAGCAGAGGAAGGCCTGGGGCCCATGGCCCTGCAGACAGAGCAGGCTGTGGACCTGCACTGGGGCCCAGGCATGGTGAGGCCCATGGGGCAGGAGGACCTAGGGCATCTGTGTACAGGTATGGGGTACCAGCAGGGCATTAAGGAGGTGGGACAAGGAGCCCCAAGTGGGAACTGCAGGCTTAGGGGAGAAGGGTCAATTGTTCTAGAGCCTGGAGTGCAAGGTAAATTTGGAGGGAGGGAACAGAGAATAAGGCTCATTACAGTTGTGGGGAGGGGAGAAAGCCCTGGAGGGTGGAATGCAAGGTTTGGGCCAAGCCAAAGTGTGAAGGGTACATGTACATGCACTTGTACATGTGTGTGGGTGGGACAGCTGAGGAAGCACAGGAAGAACACAACCATAGAAGAATAAAGGGAGAAGCCTGATTATAAACCTATCAGAAGGGTTGAGCTAAGGCATAGCTTGGCCAGAAATGGGGGCGTGTCTGTGTTACGTTGTTTGTTATTGAACAGAGAATAACCAGAAAGGAAAGTGAAAATGTACTTTAGCTCTTGGATTTGTGCAGGATGTTCTGAGACATGAAACATGTAAGCAGAAAACATGAGGTTGGCAAGACAGAGTGATCTATCCATGTTAACTTTTGTGTTTGCAAGTGAGTAATAAACTCGGAGAAAGACGAATTAGATATGAAAATTCAAGTCAATGTGAAGTTTTCAGAGGCTGATTATGATTGAATTATTTTTCTTTTTTAATCCAGTGACTGTCGAGAAACTGAACATTTAATCGGAAAGGTGCTTTGCTCCATGTCTCATTTCTGACGGCATTGTTACATTAATGTCTACATTTCTTCTGCTAAATTGCTTTTTGATGTGCAGTTCTCCCTGCCTCTACTCCAGCCTTCTTTTTATGCTTATTTTCTGTCTATCAAAAATCCTTAAAAAATCCTTGGCTTCAGCAACACACAATACTTCCCAGCCTTGTTTCAGCCAGGAAATTTAGCACTCGCTGTTGTCTGCCCATGATGAAGTTTGCTTCCACAGCATAAGTCCCTAAAGTTCATTGCAGTCCTGTAATGTCCTAATCTCACTGGCACACACAGTTTGCAGTGTTGCAAAGTCTGTTAGTTCAGGGATTTATCATTTTTAAAGGGACTTGTTTTTACCAAGAGGCAAAGCTACAATTTTTTGTTGTTGCTTTCTCAAATATCAGATTAGTCTTGTTTCAATTAATTGAACCTGGCATGCCTAAATTCTTTTTTTAGGAGGTGTATATAGCTGGCTTATGCAACTTCCTTTAAAATTTAGATTATTTTATACTTTGGTTTAAGAAATTAATCATAATCTTGTTTGTTTCTGTTTATTATTGTTTCTTATGCTGTAGCACATGCTGGCTTACTTTCTAACTTGCCAAAAAGGAAATTAATCTCAACAACTTTACTGTGTAATCTCCTTGGGGTACTATTTAGTCTATCAGTAGTTGTTTTAGAATAATACTACACATCTGGGATACTGTCCCAGGTAATGAATGCTATTTGCTCAGCTCACACTTTCCACAAAAATGGGTCTGAATTAGAGAGATTTGCAGTGTAACTACTAGGCCAGATCTGTGCTTTCTCTTGTCAACGGGTGATGTAATTCTGAAGGTAGTTCTCTCTCCCGTCACACTTAAAAGGCTGCCAGTCTCCAGCTGCTCAGTTTGTCTGGGAAAGGTGAGCTTGATACTGACACTGAGTTCAGATTTTAAGTGTGTCTTGGATTTTTCTCCAGCCCAAATTCAGGACCAGAGAGCTACTGAAGGATACGGTGAATAGCCAGTGCCATGTAAGGGAGTCTGTAGTGGCTTCTCTGTGAGCACTGAGAAAAGAGGTGCAACAGAGCTCCTCCAGGCTCGCCCAGTGTTGAACATGGCTATTCTCTTATGGATCTGGCAGCGAACCAATCCTGTACAGTCTCTGTGTGATGAAGTAGTACTGTTTCAACTTAGAAATCAAGGAGCATTGAGCAACCAAGCATGCAGACTACTGGTGTAACTATCCATACGTTCAGAGCAGACACAACAAACTCTGATCTTACCAAGAGACTGCAGACATTACTTTCTCCATGCCCTGAAAGAGTCACCTTTGGATTATCTGGATGACACCTGTGTTAACTTACTGTCACCTGACTCCATTCTTGGACAGGCACAGGGAAAACAAACATGTCTGTCAGCTGACATAAACTTAGACTTATGCTTACATCATCCAAATACTGAAAAAACAGCAGACCCAAGCTACCTTGTTGTGTCCTTCTGGCCTCATGTGTGCCCTACACAGAAATGCAATCAAAAAAAGCCTTGCAGTCCAGAGGCAGTGGGCCACTGACCAGATGATCTGCTTTCTTCTCTGAGAAGAGGGAGGTAGAAGCACTTACATGCTGCTTCCATCTTCTCCCTCCATAATTCAGCAGCTTGTTTTATCCTTTGCTTGATTTTACTGTAAAGTGCATTCATAGCTGGCTGCTGCTGCCTGCAGTAACAAGGAGCAGTATAATAAGCAGTGCATTGCTAACATAAGCATGTTTTATTTTTCTTTACAGGTAACTGTGCTGGTCCTTTTTGCCCTTGCGTTCTTAACGTGTGTTGTATTTCTGGTAGTCTACAAGGTTTACAAGTATGATCACACCTGTCCGGAAGGATTTGTTTTCAAGGTAAATCGCATACCCGTTCTAGAAACACAGGAGAGTATGTAATATTCCGTGTTGTTCTATGCATAACCTTGATTAAGTCATGCTGTACTGCACAGAATTCTGTGATTCTTCTCATAGGTTAGTGTGCTTCCTGCTACGTTTTTCTTATTAACTGAGGTTGTACTATTGCACAATATTAATAATGTTTTTATTTTGCTAATGCTTTAAACATTGAAAATATAGCAAAAATCCAAACACTTGTGTCCTTCAGACTTCATCTGCAGTTGTCCAGACAAAGCCCTCATTTAAGGGTCATATGGCTTAATGTTGAATGGTCTTCCAAAATCAAAGAATGATAAAACCTGGAGAAAAAAAATTCTGGAATATGTGTCAGAGAAACAGTAGAGTGATGTTCTCATTAAGAGTAGTAGAGTTACATGAGGGTTATTTTTGTAGGAAGAACTTCTTGTTCTAGAACAGTGACCTCCGAGCCCTACTGCCACAAGACAAAAGTGATGCCAAAAAAGGGAAAATACAATTTACTGGAAAAAAATACTGGTTCTAACCAAAAGAGAGGCTGGGCTGACTTCATTTATGTGAGGTGGTAGTGCTGGCTCCTCAGTTATGACCTGGGCTGAAAGTCAGAAAAGTAACATTGATTTCTGTTGTAAATTTAGCAGGGTTGAACTTGGCTGTAATTAGATAAGAAAAGTAGCAGTGAGGATGGCAGTCTTCCCTCTAATTTTCTAAAAATATTTAGTCACATAATGAATCAAATGGGTACCCGGTATGAACTTCAAAAGGAACTACTTGACAATTCAGGATTTCTGTCACTGCAGGCACATAAATATCTTACAAGAATCCAGTCCAAAATTATAATCAGTGATGCCCTGTTGGATTAATTTAGCTTCAAGCATTCAGTTGGTCACTACTTTCCCAGCAAAAGATACTGTGGTTAGAATACTTGGCTGTAACTCAGGAGATCAGCTTTCAGTTCTGCTGTTGGTTTTTTGTGTTGTCTTAGACAAGCACTGAAACCCTTCTGTGCTCATGTCTCGTGGGACAATAGCCCAGTAGCTCTTTTTTCCCCCCCAAGCTTTCTCTTGGCATAGAGGAATTTGGAATATGGACTGTATGTTCCTACCAAACTTGTCTTCATGTGACCCTGACTTGACAGGAACAGTCAGTTATGTGCTCCTATGTAAGTCTAGCAACAGTCTCCTGCTTCTGCTTCTTTCACACCTTGTTGTCCTCTCCTTTGAGTTGCAGCCTTCTGGCTTCTTTTGGCTTTTCTTGCTAGTGCCACAAATATTTAAGGGAAGAACAGTTTCTTAGCTACATTTTAGTTGCACTGAATCTGGCTGTGTTTCTTTCCTTAGGGTCCTGTGTTTGGCACAGAAGTTAGGCAGAATGTCCCACAGCTTGTTTTTAAGGTGCAGCACATATACAGGGCTGTGTTATGGTTACTCTCCTGGTGTTTTTTTGGAGGCTGCTTAGAGCTGCTTGATCGCATAATGCCAGAAGACACGGCATCTTCGGTAATGTAACTCTAAAAAAGAGTTTTACAGGATAAACATATTGGCAAATGACACAAGGCCTGAAACTACCGATGTTGAGATGAATTTTTGTTTGCCTGTGCATCTGTTTTGGGGAGAGTCTGTGATATGTCATGGCATAGCTTGGCACACATGTCCTAGGAGACGTGAAATCTGTCACCTTGTGAGCAGTGTATCAGTGGACTGGCTTCACCCTTAGGTAGACTCAACAACATTTCCTGGCCTGGATGTCCCCTGGTTTCAGATGCTGATATGATTTCCTGGTTAAGGGCAGAGGTGTCCCTGCCTCAGGAAGCCTTGTTCTGTAGGAATCTCTACATAAAGGCTGAGCTATTGCAGCTGAGTCAGACTCGCTCTTCTCTGCTTTGATGCTCTCATACATGGAGCAGTTCCAAACGTTTCTGCTGTCCTACGCCTCCAGGAGTTGAGGGTGTATTTTAAAAGGTGCTCATCTTCCTTTGTGCAGCAGTTTTAACCTGCTCCAGCCTTATTTCTGTGCTTGCTTAAGCTGAGACAGCCCTAGTACTGCTGCTGTGCTGATTGCTCCTCTGAGCACCCTTCACTGCCTGTTGGTGAGACTCAAAACTTGAGTGCACTTACATCCTGGAGGAGTTTCTCCAGAACTTCAGTATGCTCTGTACCATATTTGTTCCCCTTCAGCTTATTTTGCCAAAGCACCTGCATTCTGTCAGACGTGTGGACAGTACCACAAAGTCATTTCAGTGCATTGGAGACCACAGCATCATCTGTGTAATTGGGAATTACTGACCCAGCAAAGTTAACGTGACAGAAGATACTATTTATAAGAGAATACCACTGGGGTCTTCATGTCAAAGGAACAAAAGGAGTCATCTTAATTCAGCCAGATATAGACTGGCAAACAGGGTTTTCTCTGGCATCAAAGGCCATAACCCATAACTAATTTCCAAAATTGAAGGGCTGTAAAAGAAAGAAACTGACTGTGGAGCATCTCACTTTCTCCTCATGGCCTTCTTACTTCTCTCACCTGGGAACCATGGAAACAAACAAAAAGGATAGAGAGAAATGTTCTGCATAGCTGAAAGTCTTAGGCAAGTGCCAGGATAACAATTGGCAGCAGTTCCCATAGCTCAGTCACTGGGTGCTGCATGGCTTGCCTTGATTGGGAACTAAGCAAAGGGGCTGCTCCTGGGCAGAACACAAGGGGCAGTGAGTAAAAGGGGAGATTTTTCCATCTTTTCTAGAAGAGCAAAATCCTGAGAGCAAAAATGCAGTCAAGATAGAAACTGCTGTGTGTTTCTTTAGGCTCTTCTGTCAGATGTTGTGCATGTTTGTGACTACGAAAAAAAACCAAACCAAAAACCATTACTGAGTCATTTTTGCCTGTTACAAAGCAAATTGCTTCTAAAGGCAACGAAGGATTCTGTGGCATTTTTAAGACTGTCAATCTTGGCTTGTCTTCAGCTCTAATAATTATATTTGCTTGAATTTCCTTGGCAGATTTCATTAGCTCAATGGATTGTGTTCCTTCTCCCATTTTAAATATTTAGAATTGTGACTACATCCCATGACTGGGTGAAATAATCACTACAAATATGTCTGTATCTGTATACTTATTAGCCATTTATCACATCAGCATTAGTGTCAGTTATCCCAGATAAAGCACGGATAATACTTCCAGAAGATGGCATATTGATGTAATTCAACATGTGTATCAAATAGCTCTATTCCAGATTCCTGGATTAAGTTTTTATAAATCTAGGTCCCAGTCTTGCAGCTGAAAACCTCTGCTGATTTAAACAGCGCTGAGTGGGCACAGGTGCTGCTCAGCTGGGGTTAAATCCCTTCTGCTTTGTTGTGCTACTTCAGTAAAATGGAGAGGGAAGATTTGCCCCAGCTGCTGCCTTGACAGAAGATAACAAATAAAGGGAACCCGGGTGGAAATGGTAACTTTGGGCACTGTCAAGTCTGACACACTTCAAGGCTTCTGTCACACCTGCAGGTTCAAGCCTGTGAGGTGTTGTCTCTGTGGGAGGGCTGTTAGTTTTGTGACAGTGAGGCTTCTTTGAGCCATCAAATGTGCCATGTGATTGAATTCCCCAGGGGCAGGCAGCTTCATAAGACTACCCATGGGCCTGTTGTTTTGGCAGGTCTCCGTTTTTTCTTTCCTACCTTTTGATGCCTTTTTATCACACTAACATTTTTAGGATGCAAAATTTGTATTAAGCCAAGACTGTCTGCTGGATCTTCCTCCTTTTTGTGTTGTATGATTTTAACCAGTTGAAACTGTTGTTACTGGTGCTTATTTATGCTACTTCTCTTTTTCTTTTTGTCGGCAAGGACAAAAGTGAACTTAGAAGTAAATGTGGACACAGTTGAGGCAGCATCTGGTCCTAAAACCCATGGAATTTTTGCACGTGTTTTTATGCTGAGAAATTTCCAGTATTAAATTTCGTTTGCTGAACTGTAGGAGAACAGTAGCAGTTCAAAGTTGCTGTGCCATAATACTATAAATTTTAGTCCTCCGGTGCTGGAAGCAGGAAGACTGAACAGCCTATTTCTTTTTAAAAGAGCCAGAGTAGAAATTATTAAACTTATTTTTCTGAAGCTGCAGCTACTCATAGCTTACAGAGAGTCAATTCACTTGCTCAAGTGACTGTCCTAACATGCTGAGGTATCAAGCAAGACTGCCTGGACCAGCTGGTGTGGAAAGAGGACCTGCAGAGAGACCCCATGACCTTATGGGGCAAAACTTAGGGGTCACAGTATATGTCCAAGTTGTTTTTTCCTTGAGTGCAACCAGCTTCTCTGTAGGCTCTTAATCACTGGAACAGTTGGTAGATAAGACCTGTGACAAATGCACTGCACAGGCACACTCACTTTGGGTTTTAAGATGACAGCAAAATTTGGATTCCACTTAGTATTTAACCCTCTGAATCACCTTTTTCACTCTCCAAAGCTCTAAGCATCTACCAGGTTCTATGTAGTGCTCGTGCACTCCTGGGAAATGAAATAATGTAGTCCCACAGTTACAGAGAGCTTTTTAAAAGTGTGCTGTTGGCTACATCTTTGTGACAAAGAGTGAAGTATTTTCTATGTGTGTACACACTTGTGCATATGCTTGGCCACCCGCAATGTTTTCCTGTATGTCTTAGTTACTGGGCTGTAAAACTGTTCATACGCTGGCACCAATTTATCTGTATTAATTTCCATCCCTTGGACTGCAAACACCATCGTAAATTGCCTGAAGTTAATCTAATGGTAGGATACAGACAGCTGTAGTTGTAAACCAACCAGTTGGAAGAAAGTGGGCAAGAAAAAACAGCAAAATATGGCTGGAACTAGAGACTGAAAACTTTAAAAAATAATTGTAGGCAAGCATGTTACGTTAATTATGCTGGCATATAAACCCAGATTGGTCTTCCTGGCAAATGCATGAATAGTTTAAGGAGTGCAGGGAAGAACATTCTGAACACAGTGGGACAACACTGTAGTTAATTGCTGTATATTGCATCTTGACTCACAGAATGTGACTGTTGGCTTAAGACTAAAAGTAAAAGGAGAAAAAAACCCTAATCTGCTGCTGGTGTGTGTGGGGCTGTATCTGTAATCTAAGAGATGGATTTTCATTTCAGAACAATCAGTGCATTCCAGCTGGGTTGGAAAACTACTACTCTGAACAAGACTCCAGCGCTCGAGGGAAATTTTACACAGTCATAAACCACTACAACCTGGCCAAACAAACCATCACGCGCTCCGTGTCCCCGTGGATGACAGTACTGTCAGAAGAGAAACTGTCTGAACAGGAGACTGAAGCTGCTGAGAAATCAGCTTAGTATGATAAGCGAATTATTAAAAATATGTAATTTGAAGGTAACTAAGGGACTTCAAGGAACTTTTCACTGAATATAATTATGAATAATTTAGAGGTTACTCATGTTTATGGTGCAATTGCTTCTGTTTGCTGATACTGCTTTGCAAAAAAAAAAAAAAAAACCAAAACAAAAACTTGCTGCAGAACATTCATGGGCATAACCCCAGGTGCATATCAGCATTGCTGTAGAGCTTTGACACCATTTTCAATGTTAAAAAAAAATCCAATGCTAAGATATGTTCTTGCAGTTTATTGGATACTGATAGATTTCATCACTGGATTTTCAGGGCTTGGACCTTAGATAAATGATGTGTTCTGTTGTCTGAACAGATACTTAATTTGTTAAGTTTTTTAATTCTCTTTGTCATTTTGCAAACTGAAACACCCCAGCCATAACTAGAGTGATCTCTTGTTTAGCTGAAAGCTGTAAGTAATATTTAGTTGGGGCTCAAGCAAGAACAGTAGTCAGCACTGATGTCGGGGGCGTAATGTAATGACTTGTATGGAGAAAGAAACTGTCAGGTCGCATTTTTCCTTATGTTTCCTTTACTGTTGTTTATTTGTAAGTGATAATGAAGTTCTCTGCAACAAGGCATGCTCAATGTTTTCTTATTGCTGTCAACAGGATTTAACTGCATTTCCACTGTGGCTTTAGCATCTTGGTAAGGATGTGCACTGAAACACAAACTAGATAGACATTATGGAAAAACACCGACAGTTTTAGTGGTGGGTGTCGAGGATAGTGTAAAAACTATACAGTTCAGGATGTTCTAATGAGAAATGACATCTTTTGATGATCTTTTGATCATACTTTAAGAGTACATGTAGTCTACTATGTCATTTGTTGGATACAACTGAGGGAGTAATATGTCTAAATTTTCTCCTGTATTACATTCACATTTTCCCTTCTTATTAATTAGAAAGAGCTTTCTGCTTATGTATGGTTTGCAGTTTGATACTTTTTAAAACACAGAGCATCACAAGTGAAACAGTAGCGTATTAGATACCACAACTGGCTGTTTTGAAGCTACATGTGAAACAGAGTGAGGAGTAGAACTGTTTGTGTATGGCTTGGGAGGGGAAAAGACGTAGAAGAACATAGTATTGTGGATGCACGTTAAAGTTCCATTGTAATTACAAACTTACCTATTCTTTGTGTGAAATCATGTTTTCATTTTTATTATAAATCTTAAATATACATTACAAAAGGACATTATTAATTTAACATACAAAATAAGTGTGTGAAGCATCTAGGCAAGCAAGTCACCTTTTTGTTCATGTTACTTGAATGGGACAAGGGGTAGTGGACATGTCAAAAGTTCCTTTTTTTTTTTTTGGTAGAGTCTATTAAAAGATTGAAAGGGAAGCATCAGTATGGGCTGTTTCTCAAGATCAGTAGTAGAACAAACATGGTCAGCTCTACTTCTGTTTCTCTCCAGCAAAATTGCTTTATCAAAGCCTTTCATTCCAATACAGTAAAAATAACCATTATGACTCAATGCTCAAGGCTTGATAACGAAATGTGCATAACACACTGCAGCTGTAGAAGGCTGTTAATATATTAAGTCATCATGGTATGTGGAATGCATCAAAAGCAATAAATTATGTGCCAGTTTTTTTCTTTGCATTTAAAAATATCAAGCTTATGTTAAGATCTTCAACACATACCATGTTTGCAATTTTTAACAGGCATCTGATTTATTGAATGTAATTAATTCACATGTAACTTTTGACATTTTCACTCTATGCAGAGTAAAGAATAAGAGCGATGCTACTTGTTGCATATAATGTATAGAAATATACATTTCAGAAGAGATATGAAACCACACACATTTCATTCCAACGTATTTACAGAGGACATTCAGATTTTACAGGATGGAAAGATCTGTTCCCCAAGACTGTCCTCCATAGAAATGATTCATGATACATCTCCTCCCCTTAAATTTAGGACAATAAAAATTTTAATGCACAAGTAAATACTGATGAGAAACAACTTCTTTTTCTCCTCGTAACAACAAACAATAAAAATTAGTAAGCCTTACAATCTAGGAGAAGCAGATTGCTTATGCTTCTTGAAGTCAAAACCATTTTTCCTCTGATTTAATAGGAGGGAGTTTATTGATTCTTATCTACAGTTGGTTTTGAGGTATTTTTTTTTTAGTTAACAAACTGCTCCCAGTTTTAGTACTTGGTCTTTAATACTGTCCATCCTTTGGCTTTTTTCCAGCACCCCAGAACATCTGTTTCACCACACAATCTGTCTATGTTGTATTCTCTCTTTTCACCTAGAAGTAAAGCTCTTTAGTTGACTCCTTATCATTATTGCTACTAAAAAAATCAAGCTGATTTCTCAGTCAAGTAGTTTCAAAGGATTAGAAGTAGAGGTCATAGATGTGCAAAGTGATCACTGTGTACTGAAGTGGTAATTAAACACCTGAGACAGTGTAGATACTTTTGCACAGTGACACTTTTCTCTCTCTCTGGGATGGGAGCTGGACTTTCAACATCACAAGTGGGTGGCTGTGACAAAACCAGTATTGTTATTTTTTCTTCCATTAGCTCTGCTCCAGCCTGTAGCTTTCTTCCCAGCCCTTTTAAAGAGTGTTCTCTGAAGGATTAAGCGTGGTTTTATATTTGACAAACGGATTTAAAATGAAGGCTATCAGTTCCCTCTGCACTAATGGATATATGCACACACTTATTTATTGGAAAATATTTCCATCACAGAGGTATGAAAAAAATGCATAAAATATGTAGGTATGCCATATACCCAACTCCATTGAAAAAAAAGTCAAAAGTTTTACAAACAAAGCACGTAGACAATAGTATGTTTAATTAATTATCATACCAGTCCAGGAAAAGCAAGGAAAATGAACACATCACAAGGAAGAATAGGATCCACACTCTAAATCCAGCATTGTTTTTGATGGCCTGTGAGGAAAAGGTTATCCCTGTTACCATCACCAGTAAACACACAGAATTTCAACAGTGGCAACCCAGGATGCCTGTTAGTGGCATCACCCTTCCCTCCCACGTGAGAAGTAACCACGGTGGTAGTGGATCAAGGGTTGGACTCCATGATCTCAGAGGTCCTTTCCAACCTGGCTGATTCTATGATTCTATGATAAGTAACATATTTTGCCCTTAATTTCAGGTAAATACAGGTCAGATAGGCTGTACCTCTTTAGATTTATCAGTGAAGTCGCACTCAAAATTTTCAAAAAAGACATTTAGGGAAAAAAAAAAGAAAATCCCAAGATCCCATGCAATGAAACTCAAAACATTAAGAACTACATCAAAAAGTACATGCTTCTAGACTAGTGTCAAGTTCCAAAAGTGAAATTCCATGATTAGAAGTAAGAAGGCCTTCATCTTTCTAATAAACATCTGAGTTAAACAAATGAAAAACCAACAAAACCAAACAAAAAAACCCCTTGACACCTATGGAGGTTGATACAGCACAGTGAGTGCTCTCACAGCAAGTATTTTTCTAGGATTCTTCTTCCCAAAATTGAGACCAGCATGCACCAGGGGACCTGGTTTTCACTCTCATTTTTCAGATTTACAGATGGAAGATTTTTTTTTACATGGTACAAACATCAATGTGAGTGACAAAGTTTTGTATTTAGCACCTTTTGCTAGTTTCTCAGTGTGGTTTAGGAAACTTATTTCTACCTAAAAATGTGAAAAATGAAGCAAAAATGACTTCAGTTCTTGCCACATTTGATGCACTTTTCAGGAGAGCAGAGCAGTAAATAACATCCTCGAGATACCTTTTCTGTGTGCTCTCAGGAGGGCCATTTACTCAATAGCCTAATTTAGGAACTCTGTTTTTATTGAAATCTCAGTTACTGAAAGAAAACATCCTTTCCTTCTAATTAGTAAGACAGTGGAAGAGATTTTTTACTAGGAGCATGTGAGAAGTGTTCAGGGTGGCAAAGAGTCTCTTCTGCTAATGCTTAGCATTTAACTCTAGTTTCAACCATTTCAGCACTGTCTTTTATCGTAGTCTGCAATTTCTGCCCCCTCCCCACCTTTTTTTTAAAACCAACTTCACAGGTGCTTAAATGCAAGCCAGGTGACCTTCACATTTAAAAAATGGATGAGGCCAAGTAGATTTCTGCAGACCTGTGAGCTATTCAGATCATGGTTAGAACTAATGAAAACCTCAGCTAACTTGAACAGTTTTCCCAAACCCATGTCCTGACACCCCAGCACCCACTGCACCAGTCCTGTGGGGGAGCTCTCACGTGCTGTTTAAAGCAACACTTGGGAAAAACTGAAAGTTAAGAGAAACAAGTGAGTTTAAAACACAGCTTCAAGACATTACCTCTCTTATGTCTTCGTTGCCTTCTTTGATATTCTCTGTTGCACCCACAACTAATTGATGGATATTGTCAATATCAGTTTCCTGTTTTAAAAAAGAAATAAAACTGAGAAACAGTAATGAAAGTTAGGAAAAAAACACTTCCAAGCACTTAGAGAACAAGCAGAACTCAAAAATAAAATCAAATCTGGTACTACTAACATCTTTGTTTCATTGATGCAAAGGTATAGAGTAATTACAATTAAGTTGCAATTTCTTTATCTGTGATTTTATGTGCCTGAATGGAGACCACCAAGATCAGCAGGAAGTCTCCCATTTATCCAGAATCAAGTTTAACCTGTCTGATATTTCCCAGCTCTTTTGGAAGAGGCGGCACCACTTCCAGAAAGGATGTTATGAAATAACACATTTAACAGAACACCAGTTCTGAGGCAGAGGCATCATCCTAACACATGTTGCATTTTCCATTCCCGGTACATACTAATAAGTAACAACAGTGAATATCTTGATTTTGAATTTGAAAAACAAACAAAAATCTTTTCCTTCACATGTGCACCAAGGATTCATTAATCTTATGTTTACACATTGCATGCAAGCAAGAGCAAAATATCTCCAAGAAAATCTTCAAGCTTTATTTGCTGCTGCAGTATTAAAATACACTAACCTGTTGCAAGACTTTCTCAGTGAATATCTCTTGTAATCTGGAGATTTCCACCACTTTTCCTTCAATTTGTCTTGGCAAAGAAGAGAAATTCTCCATTAGAAACTAAGTGCAAGCATGTGTTGCTGTTGCAGATTCAGACTCTCCAGCCCAGTAAGTGGCTGTTCAGGAGGCCACTGTTTTGTCAGCCATCAGTGGGGCAGCACCAGCCTGTGATCAGGGCTTGGACGTTCCTGGTTGGAAACAACCAGCCCATAGAGAAGCCCTGGAAAAGGCATCACCCAGCAGTGCTCAGCGAGCTGCCTTCACTGCCAGGGGTTCACCTGTCTCCCTTCTTCCGTCTCACATAACAACATCCATGGTGGGCCCTATGCAGCTGATTTTGACATATCCTCTTTATATGCTACTGTGACCTGTGGAATTCACCTTGCCTGGGACTAATAATCCAAAAGTCAGTTTCTAGCTTGAGTAGCTGTTCAGCTGTTCTGTACAGCAAGGGAGAGTGAACGGTGCTGCTGTAAGCACAGCCAGGTCTCTGCACAGGGTCAGTGATGGCACCTCCCCACTGCTGTCTCTGTATGCAGTGGACCACAGGAGATGAGTGGAAAACTTAGCATTTTAAAACTTGGGTAAGGGAGAATGTAAACCTTCCAAATTTAACAGTACTATTCTGGATAGTTTGTGTGACCCTCAGAATCATTCTTTACCCTGTGGGACAGCACACAGCACCCTTCCTGGGTGCTCCTGTTTCATGCCACCTCCTCCCACACCACTCCAGTTGGTGCAGGCAGGTGTCCTGCAGCCAGTACACTGCGCGTGGGTGTTGTCCAGGTCACGGGACTGGCACGTGCCCCAGTTTGTTGAGTAACAGAAAATTGTACCTGACTTCATCAAAGAGATTGTTCATTTCACCAACAAGTCTCTGGTTCTCCTGTTCAAACTGGAAAAAGGGAGGAAATGACACACATGAGTTCACATGCCTGGACTTGGGGACCTTTCTTAATGCCCACAGTGATAACCAACTCCCCCCCTTTCCTTGCCATCCATTACAGTATGTCTCAACTAAAACAATCTTAAAGTTACTCAAGTTTCTTTGCAGTAAGGAATGATACAGTGGATGAATCTGTCCTTTCTGTATTATTTTAGAAATTTCAGTGGAGAAATCTTTCATGCTTGTGAAAGCATGTGATTCTCTTCATGCCATCTTTGCACTGTCCTTCACATTCATGTACTGCCGGTGGAATGAATTTAGGAGCCTTTAGATTTTGCTGCAGTATGAAATACTTTACAAATGCACTGGCTCTAGTTATTCCAAAAGAGCTCTTTGAATTAAAACTCATGAGTATTTAATGAAACATTTAAATATATTGTTAGCACTGCATTTGTCAAATAGAAGGCTTTATGCAGGAAAATAAGCTTTTGCTTTTCAAGCATACATGACTCTCAGATAATTTGGGACTCATTACAGAACAAGTGACCATGCAGCAAGTATGATGACAAGATTTGCGGAAACAAAATCTGCACAGCCATAATACTGGAGAGAAGGGTCTCTCATGTCTCAGTGGATCTTACTGGAAACCATGTGATGAGGGCTCCCACACTGCCACTGTGCCCCACACTTTGTGCAGTAATATTTTTCATCTTGCTTCAGGCCCAGCAGAGCCTAAGAGAAACAGTACCTGACTCTCTGTAAGCAGCATATTAAATGTCAACCTGCATGCCTTAAGGTAAAGTTGTTACTGCTAAAAATCAGAAATTTGTAGATTTAATCTCACTGAAGTGAGTGTTCAATGACAGGTATGAGTTTGAAGAAGGGTAACAATGAATCTCATAGAAAAAGGTTTAGTTTTCTGACATGGGCAATTTACGTCATGAAGTATAAAGAAAAATTACTTATTTCTTTAACATACAGATTTCTTTTTGTACTAGAGGTCACTGTCTACCTGATTGGCAAGAATAGCTTTCTCTCTTTGGTTAAAGGATTCCAGAGAGTCTAAGAGGAGGGTTATTGGGCACTGTCACCTTCACTGTGCGGTAGAGGCCTCAGGGAAGGCGTCCAGCCCCATGAGGTGAGGGGGAACAGAGCAACATACTGCACAGTTCCCTGAAGTCCCATTGATTTCCACTCTAAAGATCCAATGGTTTTGTTAAATAAGAAAATATTGGTGTTGCAAGTCACTGCTGTCTGTAGTGACTCCTCCTACAGAGCAGATCATTTGTTAAAATATAATTGCCTAAAATACAGTGATATTTACTTCACAGTGATAGATGGCTAAAGGTGTTTCATCACTGAACATAAATGTTCACACCACTGTATGGCTGGTTTTGGTAGAGTCACCTCACAACAAAGCCAAGGAACAGAGCAGTGAAACAGAGCCACGAGATCTAGCACTGCAAGGACTGGTTTCTCCTTGAGTGACTAAGGGGGGCCACCAAGCTGTAATTGTTTTTCTGATTTCTGTAAGGATAAGTATTTCTGTAAAATATTCAACATCAGAAATTCCCTATTTTGCTGCCTTAGTAAAACTGAGATGACAACTAATTCAGAAGACAAATTTTAATAAAGAAATAGTGAATGATTTTAATCCCTTACAAATAGCACAAATCCACTTGAGAAAGTATTCTTTAAAAAGTCCCTTTGATACTTAAAACCCTCCACTGGCACAGATTACCTTCTAAACTGCTAAATGATCTTTGCAACTTGAAATCATGGCTGATGAAGCACTTGGCACATACAGCAGTTAAGATATGCTAAAACAGTCAATTGAACAAAGGGTTAGAGCACTGAACACATCATATACCAGTGTGTCACAAAGGGATTTACATGATGGGAACCCAAAACCAAGCTCTAGCAGTCAGTATAGCTCAAAGGTTTATGGCTTACTGAAGTAGCCTCTTTTATGACAGTGAAATATTCGGTTACCAAAATATAGCATAAAGTGACAAACTGCTTAATATATGGCTAAAAATCTAATGCACAAAAGAAATCATCACCACTCCTTTTTGTTATACCATGAAAGAAATCACTAGATATGCTGTTCCTGAATTTAAGACATAACCAACCAAAAAAAGATAGAGAGTAGATATTTTCACAACTAAACGTCAGAGCCAGATTTTTTCCCCAGTCAATGCAACCAGAAGATATCTGCTCACAGTAACTATAAAAACCCTTAATACACCTGTACTCAGAGTTATAAACTGAAATTTATTGTGCAAATCATGCAATAACCTACAAACATTTTGAACCATGTCAGGCTCTCTCCTGAGGATAAAATACTGATAGAAATTGCTGCTCTAGCAATATGATAGGGCTTTAATTCATTATTTTATCTACAGGAAGGATCACAGAACCATGACTGAGATTTGTTAAGTATGATTTGACACAACATATCCCAGCTTAAAACCAACACAGCAGTTGTGTAACCTACCCTCTTTATAGAACCGTTTAGGATGGAAAAGACCTTTGAGATCAAGTCCAGTTATTAAGCCAGCACTGCCAAGGACACCACTAAACTATGTCCCTAAGTGCCATGTCTACATGTCTTTTAAATCCCTCTAGG
>NW_021938789.1:7107570-7320090 GCF_001715985.3 Manacus vitellinus | reverse complement strand
AGAGTCCACCTGTCCAAGCCATGAGCAGCCAGTTTCTCCAGGAGAATGCTGTGGGAAGTGGTGTCAAAGGCTTTAGTAAGGTCCAGGTAGACACACCCACAGCCTTTCCCCTCATCCACTAAGTGGATCACCTTATCTTAGAAGGAGATCAAGTTGGTCAAGCAGGACCCGCCTTTCATGAATCCATGTTGGCTGTGCCTGATCCCCTGGTTGTCCTGCAAGTGCTGGGTGATGTCATGCAAGATGATCTTTTCCATGACCTTCCCCAGCACTGAGGTCAGGCTGACAGGGCTGTAGTTTCCCAGACCCTCATTCCAGCCCTTCTGGGCTGATGGGTGTCACGTTTGGTGACCTCCAGTCAACTGGGACCCCTCCAGTTATCCAGACTGCTGCAAAGGGCCTCAGTGAGCACTTGAGCCAGCATCCTCAGTACCCTTGGTACTCAAACCCATAGACTTGTGTGTGTCTAAGTGGCAAAGTAGGTCCACTGATGATTTCACCTTGGATTATGAGTTTCATTCTGCTCCCCGTCCCTGTCATCCAGCTCAGGGGGCTGGGTACCTGAGAACAATTGGTCTTACTATTAAAGAATGAGGCAAAGAAGATATTAGGTACCTCAGCCTTGTCCTCAGCCTTTGTTACTATGTCTCCCCTTGCATCCAGGAATGGATGGAGATTCTCCTTAGCCCTCCTTTTGTTGCCAATACATTTCTAAAAACATTTTTGTATTGTCTTCTACTGCAGTAGCCAGATTAAGTTCTAGGTGGGCTTTGGCCCTTCTGATTTTCTCCCTGCATAACGTTAACCTGTCCCTACATAAATTTAACCTCTCCCTGCAAAACCTAAAGGATTTAGATGAGCAATGAAAAAACATTCAAATGCTCAAATTATATCCTAGTTACACCTACATTTACCCCTTGGACACAGATTTACCTGAAAATCAGAATAATGGATCTAGTGAATTTAAAGTCTTTTAGGAATGAAATTATACAGAATCCAACTTTTACTAATAAATGTCAAGTCTTAGCTGTAAGTTTCCGCAAAAAGGCACTGAAAGAGCAGTTTTGCTGTGGAATAGTCACCACATACATCCCTAGTGTTTGTAATTCAGCTAATTATAGTGTTCTTAAAACAAACCAAACAACAACCCTAAGAAAAAAAAATCTGTCCACAGAACAGAGAGGTGGTTTGCGCAGCTCTGAGCATCTACATATTGTGGCAACATTTACATAGTACAAAAATATACAACTCTGTTTACAGTTTGTCAACTCCTATAATATGTATTCAAAGCCAACAGTAAAAATCTACTTGACAAGAAATGACCCTCACTGGGGAAGGTTGTTCTGGTGAGAGGAGGGTGTTGTAGTGGTACCTCCCTTTGTATGCTTTTTTCAATTCTACTTTTTTACTATCAGTACTAACCCCCAAGGAGTGCCTAATAAGCAGTTTCGGATTGGAGATTTTAGAAGTCCAGAAATCCTTCAAATCATTAAACTATGAACACAGATTTTTCCCTTATCTGCAGCCTTACTCTGAAAAGTAAAAAGGTACAATAGGATTTCATGAAAAAGAAACGTATTTATTCCCAAAATACCATGACAAGGGATGTAACACGTTTAAAACTTAATTACAGTGTGAGGCCTATAAAACACAACCCCCATTTAGCAGTCAGTCAGAGCCATCACTTTTGATGCTCATTTTCCCGGTTCCTGTGGAAGCAAGGGGGCTAACAGGATTCTGACTAAAGACAGGAGAACAAAAATATGCAAAGAATTCTCTTTAATAAGAAAACAGAAAGCAGGAGTAAGCCTTCAGATTTTAGACTGGCACTCAAGAACAATATGAGAGCATACAGAGCAGCCTCTGAAGAACCTTTTCTCTTCAGCATACCAAACCATAATTACATGCAACTTACTCATCTCTGACTGGAAGGGTGATGCATATCATGTCTGGGAACACTTCTAATAACTGCCAAGGAAGCTTCACAAACTCATTCTGCAGCAGCCCTTTCCATTAGTGAAGCTCACTGTTCTGAAATCTGCACAGCTACTGACTGAAATCTTTTTCTTTCTTACTTTATACAAACCCAAGGCAATGTGTGCTTATGTAGAAAGGTTTTCTAAGAATTTTGAGCTATGTTCAAAATGATAAACTTTAGGAATAATCAAAAAATCTGACAAGTTGTCAGCAACCATGCCTTTGTCAGAAATTTTCTACTATATCAGTTCAACGGTAAGCAGAATTGGATCAATCAATACATAAACATGCTGATAACAGGGAAATGCAAAAAAGCTAAAATTCATGAAATTCTGTTGTGACATATCTATTCCTTCTGATCTTGATAATAAAAAAATAAAAAGAAAATGAAGTATAACTTCATAGCTATACTTAAATAGTACAACTGCTTAAGTTGTGCCCTGAAAGCCATCCAAGAAAATGGGGTCAACACGTTATTCCTTCAGAAGTTTCATAATGCTTCTTCTGATGTTGCTTTGACTTCTATTATTTCCTGACTAAAAAAAAGCAACTAATGATTGTAATTTTAAAAAAGCAATTTTAATTTCAATTGTTGAAAATTAGTTGTACTAATTTCATGTCTCCATGTAAATATTTTGCAGCAATGTTAAATATTAGTTGCTACTAGAAGAACCAGGAAGACACATGCAAAAGGTGTATCTTGTTATGGCACTATTCTGCATAAAATGAATGCTAAAAATTAATTTGGGTGAATCTGTATTATCTTTTTAACACATATGAATACAGCAGAAAATACGATAAAACGGACAGTAAGACACAAGATTAACTTACCATTTGTATTTCTTCAGGTGACAGCTCATCTTCTCCTTTGCCATCCCCCCATAATCCAAGGTTACTCTGGGCATCAGGCAGATTCCTGTCTGTAAAAGAAGCACCAAACACCTGAGACAATACAGGGCACTGAATAGTAAAGTGAAAAATAACTTTTCAGTCATGTTAGACTGCTGATGAAATTGTTGTATCTCCTCTGTCAGTAACTGAGATTCACCCTACATTTACAGCATGAAATTACATTGATAACCTTTAACATCCAAACTGGGCCAAAAGCCTACGTGCATGTTTAATTTTATGAACTACAAGGAGTTGCACTAACATGCTGACAGTGAAAGATGTAAAACAACTCACAATGCACTAAGAGTTTTTAGGGCATAAAATACTGTGGCAGTTGTCTTTCAGCAGACAAAACCACACAATTTTCAAAATAACAGTCTATATGCAAACTATTATTTTCCAATGAGACTTGACAGTACCACCAGCTACTCATTCAAAAAACTAAAACCAGAATTTCGAAGATAATTTGTGCAAAGTTCACAGGACAAACTCTATCTCCTCATGCTGTTCAAACTTCCTGTTACAGCTCAAATCCCACACCACACTGTGCAAGGGGTCTTCCTGCATATACCAGGAATCAGCTCCAATCCCACAAATTAACCACAACACATCAAAGCTGCTTCATATATTTGAGTAGTACTTCCCCTTTGATTAAAGCTAATCATCTGCATAAATCTTTGCAGGAGTCGGGCATAAAAGATCTTGCATGGCTATTTCTGGGATATTCCCTTCTGGAAGATTTAATTTTAGGCTTAATTATATACTTCTGATTACAGACAAAGAAGTTAGAATGGGGAAGAAAAGAAACTATGCTAGAGGAATCTACTGTTTCTGAAGCTTTTTTAGCATCAGTGTTTAAAAACCTCATGATAAGACTGTAGCCTTGAGAGGGCCTCTGTTCTTTCCACTGGCTGTGACATTTTTACAAAACTCAGAGATTTGCACCACTTCACAATGGATCAACGATGAACCTGCTTGGACTAATCAGATGCAGGTTCCAAATTAAAATACAGAAAGATTTAGCTTTTACTTTTTCATACATTCAGGCTTCCTATTTATCCCAGTAAATTTTTTCAGGCATTTATGATTATTTTAATTTATTTTGTTATAACCTTCTAAACCTATTTGTTTTTCAATTGCATATGCAGCACTGATGCATCAACATTCAGATACTAACTTGTCTTGAGAAGCCTCTGAAAGGAGTAGGCCTATTTATAAACACATATATGAAAACGGTTATTAGGAGAAGTTTTCCCTTTTATCCTTCACAATAGTATTTGTGAAAACTCTTGAAAAATAAATATCATAAAAGAGTATTGTTGTGTATGTCTCCTTTATAAATTTTTTTTTTGCTTCCTAACAACCAAACCAGGATGCACAAACAATGGCAGTGTTACAAATGAAGGATGTGGATAAGGAATATAATAAATTTGAAAAAAAAAAAATCAGTTCTTTCTTTTGAGTAATAAGAACTAAACCCAAGAATAGCTTTAAAGATTTTTAGGAAGTATTTGACTCCATTTCTTTCCATGGGGTATTATCAGTATTTCAAGTCTATTTCACAGAAACACAAAACCAATTTGTTTAGGTAATCAGTATATTTATATTTTATCAAAATTACAAGAAATTATTTACTGTATTCAAACAAAATGAGATAATTAGTTTATGGAGGAAAAAAAAAAGATATGTTCCTGTTTTATCCCAGAGGAACCAATTACTTTCAGGCACTCTCAGCACTGTTAAAAAACCAGCACCTGTATCCAATGTGATTGCTAATAAGCAAATATGGTAAGAGGCAAGCAAGAAACATGTATCTCCCCCTTGGGTTCTTCCTGTCACTGTGGTATATTTTGGGCTCTCTGCAGCTTTCAAAGAGCTGACAATAATGCTTTTCTGCAACTCAACCAGCAAAAGCCAAACTACACTTCTGGTTCAGAAAGAGAAGCAGTTAACTCATGATGAAGATACAAAATAATCATCAAATCCTCTGAACCCTTTTCCATGCTGAAAGGAGACAGCTGCTAAGCTTGTGGACCACTTCAAAAGCTACTCATTATTTACATTTATTTCCATAAACTGTCAAATTTGTAATATGCAAATAAATACTGTCAGCATATAAAAGCAATTTCCAGAGAGACTATTTTCCGACCATGAGGCATGCCCACTATAATTCTAATGTAAACAGGTGCTTTGCCTCGAAACAAAAGTAACCACATTTTGTTTTGGTTTCTGCCAAAAAAACCCAGACACAACCCAAGTTGTGCTTTAGCACGCCAAGTAGGACATTCAGCTGTTCACCAGTGTTCAAATTATGGACAGGACCACAAGCTGTTCTCAGAAGTATCTTTACAGAGAGATTTAAAACAAGGGACCCAGGCATGCTGATGATGGCTAATTCCTAAAATCAAATTATCACCATTCTCTAAATCATCAGCATCCTGAATATGAAATAGTTTGTTTTTAATGTGATCATTTCTCCAGTTTTTTAAAAATTTGAAAAGTTACTTGGAAAAAAAATAAAAATCAAAGGCTGTAAGATTTAAACTGAGCTTCTGGTTTCCTAGTCATCTTGTTCATGTTATTTTCACACTTCGACAACCACCTACCAGCAAAGTCACAAGGCTGATTTCTATAAGCAGCAGCAACCAGCACTTATCCTTATGTGAGGAATCACAGGCTGTGTGCATTTACAAACTGTTTCAGACAGATTTGTTTTGATATAGAAGTTCCATAATTTTCTAGTCTAGTTAGCAATCCCTCATAAGGACTCCACCAGCATCACTTGTGTGGCAGGACCCCTACTTTCTCATAAAAATTAAAGCATAAACTCATAAAAGTGAAAACCGAAGTAATCAAAATTAACATGCAGTAAACAAAGCTGCATTTCTATTTATTGCAGTGGTTTGCTGTGTCCAAGGCAACCAAAGAACAGTATTTTCCATGGTGTGGTGCAGATTTTTGTAGCTAAAAATTGTGATGACACTATGTGGTGGGAGTGCACACTTCCAGAGATTGCGGGGGCATTCGGTGACAAGGAAAGAACACAGGGCAATGAAGATGCTACTATGCTGCTGCTTCTCTGGTGGCACCAGCTCACAGCTGCAAAACACTGATAACGTGTTAAGGTGAAACTGGTCTGTGTGCCTGTGTGCTGCATCACTTAGCACAGACTATAAAAAGGTAGTAACTGCTAGAAACAGCACATCATCAAAAGCTGTACTTCTTACAATAAATTCAGCGTCGGGGGCTGATAGGGCTGCAGAAGTACAAACTGGTTAGGAAGATAAGCAATGACATATCAGAAAATGTTCACACACTGTGTGATAATTCAGTATTAGAGTCTTCATCCAGAAGTGGAGTGCCCACTTCACATGAATCCACCCTCTGTACGGCCCTGGAGTCGGTCTCACAATATGCTTCTCAAAAGCCTGATCAGCTCAAGGAAGATTCAAGTCACAGAAATTGGCCCTTCTAACAAGAAGGAAGTACTATTGACCAGACAGTCCTTGCCACAAAAAGTAGAATATAACTACAATTTATTCTTACCTTTACTTTCCTCAGCAGAAAGTTTTTCTTCAGAATCATCTAAAGGATTTAATGAAGATTTTTCAGTGGATAGAGGTGATTTGGACACATTGGTCTGCTCAGGTTCAAGTCTGGACCTAGAAGAACAAGAGCCTATAATTTAACTGATACTACACAAAAAAAAAATTCTCTAAAATGAGAACCACAGATTACTAAATCCAATATTTTAACTCTTGCAAACTTCACAGTAAGGATATTCCAGTCAAGATACAAAATGTACTTAGCAACTTTCACTGAAATATTATTACAAAGGCAAAGAAAGCACGAATAGTATTCCTGGACAAAACACACCACAGGCTCAGAGTGGAGGAGAATATTGAAGGCTAGAGCATAAAAATACAGACACTTTATTAAACTTCCTTTCAAAGTGGCAGTGTATTAAAATATTTATTTTTTTAAAAAAACCCCAACATTTTGGTCATACTGAAAAATTCTTTTTAGTAGCATGGTCAACACTACTACTTTATTTTTTCAAGTGATAACGGTAATTTTACTTTATATTTTCAATTATCATAAGGGAAAAGTAAGAAAACACAACAGAATTAGCTTTTTTTATACTACAGCTAAGTCCCTATTATGTAATTTTAATACAAAGGCAATGCAAAACATGAGAAACGCATTCTATGATTATATTCTAAGTACTTGTCAAGCATGTTTCAGCGTGGCACCAAAAAAAATTGAAAATCAGTGGCAATATATTTTTTTCCAGTAAATTTCTGTGATTTATTGTTGTCTACAATGAATTCTATAACTGCTACACAGCAGATAGTTAAATGTTTAGCAGTTATGCTGCTGGAGAAGGTAAAGAACGAAAAAAACAAAAAGCAATGGGCTGAATCACCTGCTGTGCCAACTTCATCACTTCCTCCCCTCAAAAACATTATCAACAGTTAATCTCATTATGATCTGCAATTCTCCCCTGTGCCTAACAGAAGATGATGCATTTTGTGTTCCTTTCCTTCTCTCCATTGTGTCTATATTCTAACCCATAATTAGAAAATTCTACAAAACCCGGAATATAATGCATTAGTCATCCCTGAGTGACTGTTATTTAACAAGAAAAAAAACAGTAGCAGGGAACCTTTCTTAGTTATAAAACCTCTGAAAGTACTGGGCTTTTGGTAATTTTACAAAAAAGAACTCTTCTCTCATCTCCTTCCTCTCAAGTCCCAGATTTGCCTAATAATAAGGAAAAAAAATACTTATCTAGATGTCTATGCAGCTCAAATAATAGTTTTGAGACTAATAATATTAAACACCAATTCCCCAGCTAACAAAACTATCAGCTTGATTTTAATAATTGCATACATAATTCACAAAATATTCTAATGGGAAAAGAAATTTACAATTGAAATGAAATATAATCTTGAATACCAATAAACACAAAAATTGAAAATCACAACCAAGTACCTTTGTAGAAAAAAAATGCTTATGTTTCTATTTCTCAGCTTTTCTTTACAGGGAACTAGTCCTAACTGGCAGAACTTTTTAATCAAAAAATATGAGTTAATACATAAAGACAACTTCTGTAAAAAAATTATAATACTCAGGCAATTTGTTGAAGAGCTTGGGATGGTTATCAGTATGAAAGGAAACGATGAAATACATTCCTACTGCAAACCTTTCAGTACTGTCTGATACATACATATTTTAAATTGACTAAACTGCAGGAAAGAAGAGCTGCACTAGAATTAATTTACTTTTAAAGAAATGTATTCTTTTATTGTTTGTTGTCCTTTGCACAGTATGCTAAACGTATTTCAATTTAAAATGAACAAAGTGCCTGGGATGCATTGTTTAAAGAATGCCTCGTTCTTTTAAGTGAAGGTACACTTCTCATCACATAAAGCATCAGCTGAAATCCTTGGGGAAATCACAAATTAACGATACTATTTTTCTTCAAGTCGTAATAAAGATTGGGTTATGCTCTGTGATTTATTTAAATTGAATTTTAATTTAAATGACAATTTGGCCATTATACCACATCTGCAATGCATACAGACTCTACCTGGTCAACATCAGTTTTCTAGTTCTTACATCCATAAAGACAGGTAAAGAGGTGCATCATGTTCCTACTTTCCACGAACACCTGTCATCTCAAGGAGCATTTACTAACAAAACAGTCACTTGCTTCAGCAGAAAGATAGGGGCTTAAAAAAAAAAAGGCAAAAAAAAGCCAGAAAGAAAGAGAACAGGAGAGAAAAGTGATCATCTCTTGTACCTAAACAGACAGTATCCTAAATGGCATATCTCTGAGACATCCTATTTCTGAGACGTATTACCAATGCAGCATATTCTTGTACATAATTTTGTTCAGAATATTACTTAATGGGACACACAAAAATATTCTGGGGCACTTGTAGAAGTCAAATAGGTTTATTAACCCACATTTTACTGATTTGGTTCTTTAATCCTTTACCTACATGAGAAGTACAGCACTATATTGGCACTCTGTAAAAGAGCCCTGGAATGCACCTGCTGACAGCAGAAGATGCTCATGCAATCACAGATTTCCATTAAAACAATCTCCTTACAATCTAGCCATGAATAACAGTTTTGTTGAATGTCCTAAAAGCAAAAGGTACAGTTCACTATTTTTGACACTACTCACAGTCTCTTCTTATCTATCACTCGCTTAACTCGGATGGCTCTTTGTTCAGAATACAGCTTGCACACTCCTGTTCAAGATAGCAGTAAACAAAATTTCAGGTTAGAAGAACAAGATTCCTTTCTTGGAAAATCATCCATTTTTAACCATGCAATAAATACGAAGTACTTTTTAAGTAATCTTCAATGAAGTCCAAGACAGCGGTTCTGTGCTCCTTTACCTGAGCAGACAGGACACCCCTGTGTGCTGAAATACAAAAGAAAGATATAAGACAATCTTGTAACTTCCTACTGAATTCCAAAACAGTTTGCACTTTCAGTTGATATGAAAGTTGCATACTCAAAACCCTATTTTAAATATAGATATATTTAAATACAGGTTCTCTAAAACAGCAAGTCATTACAAGAAATCAAAAACTAAAGCCAGCTAGTGTCTTACAGTATTTTTATATATGCCAAGGAGTTATATTATGTCAATTAAATTTCTACACAGGAATAGGTGTCATCTAGCTAAGCACAGCAATGCAGATCTAGAGATTTAACTTGCTTAAAATATCGAACTTCTTCAAATTCCCCAGTGTATAGACTATGTGGAAGTATTTGGGATTTATTGTGTCAAACATCCTTTTAATTCACATATATTGATATTTCTTATTTTATACTATGTAGTTCCCATGCATGCCTGACTTTCAGTGATTCTGAATAATGTTACAACTATGTTTGGATAGCATTTCACAGCTGATGAAAATCTTTAGTGTATCGACAAAACACAGAGGTGGGCAAGTTAGAAAGAAACAACCATTGAATTTAGAGAGCTTTGGTTCAGGCCTCTGTGCCACAGTGATGAATCACTACTCAAATTGTAAATATTTAAGACTCTTTCTTACATTTGTATTGGAACAAAAATAAATAAAATTCTATGCTCTGGTCTCTCTTTCCACTAACATTTAAGAAAATGAAGTACAGTACTAAACAACCAACAGGACTACACAGATGCAAACAAAAAGACAATGAGACCTCACTAATCTCTTTCTAAAAGTGTTTCGGATTCACCAAGCAAAATCCATCATTACATTAGCCTTTATCAATAACTGAGAAAAAACATGTAAGAGCTGCTTAGTTTACCTTCTGTTCTCAGCTGATGAATGGCATCAGCACACGTTCTCATAAACACCTGAGCATCTTGATCTATCTGATCACGCTCCGTATCCGTCATCCTCCCATACTCAGACATAACATGGCTGAGAAAAAAGACAAACCTGTCACTTACAAAATCCCCAACATAAAATCCATGAGTACACATCTTAGACCTTCTTCCCAGCCACCATCTTCACAAAAACCTTCCTGGAACACTGATTTTCATGGAAAAAGGAGTATAAAGTACAATAAATATCCCTGACAAAAATGCCACTTCTATCAAATTTTTTTAACTTTTTTTTTTAAAACACTTTTACTAGTAAAATATATAAGAAAGCATCATCTTGTACATAATCAAATACTGAGCAGATAAGGAGAAAATACTACTAGAAAATATATCATTGCCCTCAGCACTTATTTCAGTGAAGTGTATTTAAATTCTAAAAACATTAAAAAAATTAAGATAATGGAATACCTCAAATACTGAAAGAAGTAAAAAAAAAGAGGAACTTATTTTAGTTAAATATCTTTTCATTATCCTAAATACAGAGCTTCATTTTTAAAGTAGCTGTACTATGAAATCTGTGAATTCAAAACAGACTAAGAATACTGGAAAATAATGCAAATTTTTAATATCAAATCGAATGTAATATTCATTAAAACCTGTTCCCATTGTTTTTTCTATTTTAGATTATACATAATGCATTTAGTATTTTCTAATGGTATTAATATATCTTTTTTTACTAAATTAATAAAAATAGAGGTCTGTCCTTGAAATATTAACACACTGTAGGTAACCACCAGAAAAGCATACTTTATGAAGGTATTTAACAGAGTTTCCACAGCCATAGGTGACAGGATGATAAAACTTTGCTACAGTAGCTTATCCTATGTTCATCTTGAGTTTCCTGATGATACAGTGATCATAGCCTATTATATCTTCTTTTAAAAAAACCAGAAAGAAAACCTTAACTATACGATACACGCATTTGAATTTACTATTTTTATATGTGAAAATTTCCTCATGTATAATGCAATGATATTAATGCAGCAATACAAGTAGAAAGAAAGGATCTTCAATTTGCAAAACTAGCCTGATACCCTCAGAAATCTCTTACACACTTCACTGCAATAATGCCAAAGCTCCCCTGTGTCTGCTGCAGTCCCTGCTACAGGAACGCCCACAACCAGTTCACACAACCCCACCTGACATCAGTTCCTTCCTGCATCATCAATGTACTGTAAGCATGGGTCTCCCAGACCTCTTCCACAAAGTTTTAAGTGTACTCTAATGTCCTTGAGTACTATACCAAAATGTCTTAATTCCCATCCCATATAACTGGTTGCATGTCAAAAATCAGTACACAGTTCATCTGGCTTAAAAATTAGTTTCTGCTTACTAGCCAGCTAGTACACAAGCACAGATTAGCAAGCAAACAGTAAGACAAACTAATTAGAAGTAATATTCTATATTTCACATGTTTATTTCCAACACTGTTATGTATTTGAGATCTAAGTATCAGGGCTTTTTTCCCCCCTACGGTTAAAACTATTCTAAATGTCATAAAATTAATTTTTAATACTTACAGAAAACCAGCCATATATAGTGTTTCCATTTATCTTTTACTAGCTGAATTGTTCCCCTTTGGTCAGGACAGACAGGTTTCATAAATTTGCAGCAGAATCCCTATCCCAGCTGTAATTAGTGATTTCTAACATATTACTCTAATTCGTACTTTTTGAGAAAGTAAATTCTGAATGATGAAAGATTTGAAATTGCCTGATTTTAGAAAAATCTAATAGAGGGGCTTTTCCCAACCTTGCTAAGATGACATATTGGCAGTTAAAACCAGAACATAACTCATATTGTTAAATGTATATTTAGACAGACCTCTCCCATACTCCCTTTGCACAGCTTGTACAGACGACTCTTTTTGTTACTAGTCTGTGGCATAAGCAAGTTCTTAGCATATGTAAAGCCAGAAAATGCATTCCTACATCCACCTCCACACAGGCCCAGACAGGAGGGGACCATTAAGTTCATCTGGTATGGATGGCATAATGTATAACATCCTTCAGTGAGCTCTGTCTACAGAGTTACTTGAGCATGTAAGGGCACACAGATTCAGCTGGAAAATGAGCACGGAGTCACAGCCTGGTGATGGCCCCCTGATGAAGCAAAAAAACTACACTCCTCTATTTCAAATTGCAATAATAAATTCTGGCTGGTCTGCTACTGAACAGGGTATATAAAGTTCTTGTAATCTGCCCAACTCTGTGGTATTTGCAGAGTTATATGCTTTCCATACACTTTTTAACATTACAGGGTAAAATAAAGATTACAAAATGCAAACCAGAATTTTCTCTGAAATCAGACCTAGAAATACATATGAAAAAACCCGCCTCAGGCACACTTCATTTTTTACTAACAGTAAAAACTACCACTAGTGTGGTACATTTACTAATGGTAGTGATATGCTGAGGATAACTGCAAGAGCTTTATCATTGGGAAGCAAGTTGTTAAGTTACTTTTCCTAGCTGCTAATACAAAACTAGGGTAGATCTTAAACAGGATTTTCACTGCTTCAAAGCTAGCAAAATGCAGCTTAACCCAGTAAAAAAGAAATAGAGTACTTTTCCTTTTATAACTGCTTACAGCTTACACAGCGTTTGGTACCAGCCCTTTTGAACATGAGTTGGTCAAGCAACTCAGAGGCAACGATATCTGAAACCCAACCTCCTTGGGAAGGCAAGAATGGAGTCACACAATCATATGCCATTATGTCAAAACACATATGGCATCCACCAGTATTAACAGGGAACTGAAGTCCCCATTGCACTCCCCAGTAAATCTGCATGTGGAGATTATACTGAAAATTCACTTAATTATCATCCTCCAACCTTACCCGAAAATGAACCGTTCACTA
Organism: Manacus vitellinus; assembly: GCF_001715985.3. Classification (NCBI taxonomy): domain Eukaryota; kingdom Metazoa; phylum Chordata; class Aves; order Passeriformes; family Pipridae; genus Manacus; species Manacus vitellinus. Next base: position 7,306,966 of record NW_021938789.1, on the reverse strand, counting down.
AAATAAAACAGGTCAAAATAAAACAAAACCACATCAAAACATCGGACAAAAAACAAATGAACAGAAAAAAAAATCCAGCTGTGTCTTGTATGTCAGAGATACAAATACTCGCTGAGAAGTGCAGTGGCAGTATCACAGCAATGGACTGATCCATCACTAAATCAAGAAAGACCAAACAAACCAGGTTTTTCAGATACAATCAGGATCAGTAGCCAAGACACACACTGGCTAATGCATGCAGAAAAAGAAGGGAGAAAGGACGAAAATAAATTCCTCTGGATTTTTATCCTAATTAATACGAGAAAACTTCATAAGAAGCTTGGGCTGGAAGGCAACTTGGTTTATTTGTAATTTTTAAAACAGTGGGTGAAGAGTAAAATGAAGACAGTGAACATCAAGTAGGCAGACTTCATTAGTCCAGAAAAATGAGTAAGTTAGATTGGAAAAGAATGGAAACCTAAAAAGGAACAGAAAAGAATTCATATGAACTAGTAGTTCTCATATAGAAATTACATTATGGTAGTTTGCAATTCTGCCCTTGATGAAAAGGAAGAATAGGCAATACAATGAGAGATCAACTGAGCTACTTCATGAGCTCTTCACTGAGCTCAAACAGAAAAAGCAGAATACAGAAAGGGCAAATGAGTTCTGATTGCTACTGACACATCTAAAGGAATACAGCACATAGGGACACATCAGAAAAGGTCAAGTGCATGATTACAACTCACAACTGGTAAGGGATGCCGGTGATAACAAGAGATTGCTGTGCAAACATTACTATTAGAAACATTTAAGAATGTGATGTTGGCTTATTACTCAGAAGAGACATAAAACGATACACAGAGTATGAATAAATTCCAGATTTTTTTTTTGCATTAACTTTCATCACTAAGATCACTTAAAAGCTGCAGATATTATTCCCTTTAGCTTACTGCTTCTAAATCACCTGGGCCCAATTTAGTACCTCTCTCATAGTTCTTTGTTGAGATTTTCATCAACAGTAACAAGTGTCAGACAATATATGAACAACAGGCTGCTGAGTAAATGAGTGTACAAGAGAGAGAGCTATGGGAATGAGGTCATAGCACAAGTGTACCTGAAGGTGCAGTGGCTCCTGGAATAATGCTGAAGGTATTGATATATCCCTCCTATCTGTGTGACAAAGATGTGCTCTTGAATGGAACTAACCAACTTCCAAAAAAGCCCAGGGTTTTTGCACATTCATACAGTGATCAGAAACATAAGACCAAGTCCTGGAATAAAATAGGAAATGCATCAAATGAAAGGATGTATCCTCACTTCCAAGAACTAGGAGAGACTAAGCAAATGAGAGGTTGATGAAAAGTTGAAGTTTAGCAACTATCTTTAAAAAAATCTCTTAAAGCAAAAAAAAAAGCAGAGGACTTACAGACCACTCAGCCTAGAAAAATGTAAGAATAAATAAGTAACATTTAAGCACTTATGAAAGAATAAAAAGATCACCAATAGCCAAGATCATATCAGGACTATGCCATAGGCAGTGTAATTTACTGCTGGGATGCAGTAACAGGTCTTATGGATGGATGACAAGCAGTCACTGTTATAATTTTTAGTATGGTTTTTGTTACCATCTCACATAACATTCTCATAAGCTACTAGTGAATAAATGAGTTAGAAGAAACAAGCACCATATGAATCTGAAACTAAAAAGCTGAACTTGGGAGTAGTTGTACACCAAAACAGTAGGACGCACTGAGTTGTGTTCCACAGGATTTTGTCCTGAATCTGATGCTATTTAATACTTCCATTAACAATTCAGCAGAATTGAATATATGCTTACTAAACCTGCAGAGGCATAAAGTTAAGCAAATTAAAACTGTATCAAGAGAACAGGACTTCAATTCAAAACAATACTGCCAAACTGGAGAAATTACATGAAGAATTTCAGTAAGGAATGCTCAGAGGCTCTTTGCTGCAGCAGGAACAATTAACTGAACCCACAGAGTAGGGAAGAGTACTTCAGAAGGTCATCTGGGATCATATTAGATCATAAACCAAACATAACAACAACATGTTGTTGCATAAAAAGTCATCATTACAATGGGATGCATAAATACAGTATAATGAAAAGCAATCTTTCTGCTATCCTTACGTTTGGGCAAGGTCTTAGCTGGAGCTTTGTTTTATTTCACCACCTCACTGCAACATTAACTGGGACAGGAGTGGAGAGGAGAGGAAAAAGTACAATCAAACAAAGAGAACAACTATGAAATCTCAAATATGCTGAAATTGGAGAGACCGAGAAAAAAAACAAAAGTAAGTTAGTGTAAAAAAATTATTCTAGTAGCATGGATAAGGAAAAAGGAAGCAGCAGAGTGAGGATATGAATTCTCATTTAAAGAAATATTTAAAAGCAAGCAAAGCACTACTAATTCTCTTTTTGGATGTTTCAGCCATGCTCCTTCCAGCTTATTTTGCTGGCAAAGCACAAGGGAGAAGAGCTGATGGAGGTGTTACGTCAGCTTTGGGAATTACTAACTTTCTGCTGGTGCATAAAATATTTTCTCCTTACTAATTCAATATAGACAACAAATCAAGAAGAAAAACTTGATTTTCCTCCAACAATGTATTACAAAAGAGAGAGAAGCAATAAGCAGGAAAAAAATCAGTTCTAAAATATTGAAACCCACTGTTTTTAGTAGACGTTTCCCCCACCCGCCACTTGCAGACACTCCCTTGCAAACATATAAAGAAATGCTCCTCATAAGTATTCAAGTACATGGTTGTACAACCTTAGGTGCAAATACAGCAGATATTTTAAAACTTCTTCCCTTTGGGCATCTAGCATGTTTTAAATTGCTTGATTTCCTATTTAACAAAGCTTTGTGCATTTTCATTTACCGCCCTTTTCCATCTAAATGCTGTCTGATGTAAATCCGAGGTAAAAGCTTGTCTACTCAAATGACAAAACATTCCACAACAACCTATGTAAAATATATTTTTTTAATTCTGTGTGGAAGCCTCAGCTACTGGAACAGGCAGTACAGGCAAACCTGAATTAGCATTTTCAGTTTTGTAAAATATTGCTGAGAAATTCCAGAGTGCTACTGCAAAAAAATACTATTTCTGAAATGTGATATATTAACTTAGTGCAATTAAAAAAGAAAAGATAAATAATTTGAAAATAATTCCCTGGAGAACAGGAAAAGAAAGTCTCTACACAGTCTCCAGGAAGAAAGTGTCTACAGATCATCTACATGTTTTCTATCAGTATAACAAACAAAATCTTGCTTCTTGTAAAAATACAATTAAGTCTAGACAAGAAAGCAGCCTGGAGTCAGCACAGGAGTCAGTAAAACAGTATTTTTAGAGTCCTTTAATGGCTGCTTTTTTTCTTTTATTGTTAAAGACACGGAAACACTCTCCATGAAACACTGTGTAAGCATTCAATGATTTTCTATTAAGCGGCAAATGATGTAACTGATTTATTGCCTTTAGATAGATAAATGCTTAGATAGAGAAAAACTAGGGCAGGAGGTATAATTACTGGGCACCAACATTATTTTTTAAGACAGATAATTTGTTCAGAATTTTTTTGAAGTATATTATTTGCAACTGAAATGTTCTAACACTTAATTGCACAGAACCACAGAAGCACGTAATGAAGATGCATCAGAAGCCACTCATCCAGCCTTTCCCATGGAAAAAGTATCAGTTCTATTCAGAAGCCATCTACACCACACTGTTTGGCCACATAAGTATCTCTGCAGTTGCAAAACACAATAAATTAGATGTCTACTAATTCCAGATGGGAAGCTCTTCTCTCAAACATTTTCCTTTTACATATGAAGTGTTCTGTGATCAGAATTTGGAATTCTCTCAATTCTTTCCAAAGTCTAATTAAAAGAGTAGGAATCTTTAAACTGTCTAAACCTTGAAAGAGCCTTCAGAGAAACTGGAGGTTGTGGAAGAGTTCTGAAAACCATTTCAAATTCCCAACTGCTAATGCACTAGTTCCTCAAACTATATTTAACACAAATATACAAACTGTCTTGGTGGTTCAATGATCAAAAGCATGAAGGAGCTGATGATGAAAAAGGCACAAGTTGTTCACAGATGAAGCATCAGACAAGTTACCAAAGACTGAAGACAGGATCTCATGGAGCACAGTGTGAAAAGCAATGTGGGGATGTGTTACAGCAAATGGACTGAGGGAAAGAATACAGAGAATGTGTAGCAGTTAATACACTAAAAATGGGAAGGTAAGAACAATCCTCATCTAAAAGGAGTGAAAACCTACATGTAAGAGAAAGTAAGTAAATCCTGATAAACAAGATAAAAGTGCAGTGGCCTGTAAGCCAGCAAATTTAGATCACTGCATCAAATAGTTTTGTGTGCTTTGCCATTTACATATTTTGTAAATAATAGTCAAATCAAGAAGAAAGAAGGTGAATAGGCAATCTTGAGGGTTTTTTGGCTCAATTTAGGTATTTCAATTAAATATTTAAAGTTTGATAAAATGGGTCAGGGCCTTGCATTCAAATAACCCTTCCTCCAGTTGACTTTCATTGCTAAAAATTTTTCTCTAAAAATGAATTAGAGACATCCCCTCTATAGCAGGATATTTTATGTATGCCAAAAATAAAAACTCTATTATTAAAGAATTTATAGTCTGCAACAGTAAGGTCAAAGAAGCAACCAAGAACCTGGATGTAGTACATTATGAGGAAGTTTTAAAAGGCATACAATAATTCAACTTGGTAATTCAGAAGCTGAATTTCACCAACTCATTGTGCTAGTTGGACAAACAAATAGAAGGACTGACAAAATACAGAGTAGTCAAATTTCAAGAACAAAATTAAATCTCCTATGTAAGTTTCAGGGCAGTCTTTTAATATTAAATTGTTCAAAAACTGTCCCCATTATGTAAGTATTGAAAAGTTATTGAAACTGCTTTTGAATGAGGCATTTGCTAAGACTGTCAGACTGACAGCATGGATGCTGTGATGCTCTTTGCACCCTCAAAGTAGAACAGCATAAACAATCTAGTATGTAATTTGACATTATTACCCATTTTAAGTTTCACCATTAAGGACAGGATCAACTGCAATCACAGATGAGATCTGCAGGATTATTTATGGTTTAATAAAGGAAATGACACTTCTTTCCTCTCCTTAATGAATACCCTAGGGTGGGGTGTATGTGTGTGAACAACACTGAGAATTACCATGATAACTTGTTACAATAGAGTTTACAAAAAGAATATTAAAAACTTTTAGAAATCAAAATAACTTGGACAAATTTTTAGTCCTCTAATCACTTTCATTTTATGCACAGTACATAATACAAACAGTTAATACAAACAGTACCCAAAGTTTAACTGCCTCTGACTGCTCTTACTGCAGTTATTTGCAGTTTCTCAACCTCTGCATTCACACGAAGTTTTCACAGAGTAAACCCAGTTATTTCAGTATTAAATAGCTAGCTCCACCTAGTGTTGATCATGACCTATTCCAACAGGCATTGAAAAGCAGGGAGCCAGTCATAACACATAACTGTACAGTTACTTTTGCTTGTTGCTTTGGAAAAGCAGTCCCTCTTACACCTCACACACAGAATTGGCACCCCCAAGCTTCATTTTCACCAACTACGAATAGTTCCCATGGCCTCCCACTTATAAAACATGCCATCTTCTCTTATTGGTTTCATTTTTGAAACAACAAAATACAGCTTTTAAAAATCCTGGGGAGACAAAAAAAGGGCGTCAGAAGTCTTCTAGTAACTCACTTAGCAACACATTTTGATTCCATTAATTGGGCAGTATTGCTATTGCTGTGACAGACCCTTTCAGGCCCAGAAGTTGTTTCTCAGAAAGACTGTTCCTCCAATATGGACTGGTTCATCTGTTCTATTGTCTTCTGGGGAATGGATATCTGTCTGGATACCACTTCTATTTGCTATCTGTGAAGCTTTCAACCCAAGATGACTTTAGGTTGCATTTTCTCTACTTTGATTGAAGGACAAGCTCAGCTTTAGTCAGGGTTGTGGCAGAATTGGAATGCAGACAGAGCTGACTCACTAAGTTTGCATGTAACTAAGTTTCATTGAAAAGCAAGTTTTACATTTCTCAAATGAAACTATTACTTGTACTTGGTTCACCAAAATACAAGTTGCAGTAACATTTAGCTCTTAGGATAACTTGATTTAGGATCTGCAGACCACAAGACGCTATTTTTTTCTTCCTAACACCAACCTGTAAACTTGTATTTTAATCTTCTAAAAATCCCACTACTAAAGCTGTCAGCACTAAGCAGATACAGCAGTTTGGAATGTTTCCTAATGGCTGAAGAGAATCAAAACTTGCTTCACACAGGAATAACTAGCAGAGATGAAGCCTACTGCTTTTGTCACAGAAAAACAAATCTTGTGCTGCTGTCCCCTGACACCGTATCCTCACTGGTGTCCTCCATCTGGAATTTGTATTCCAGACTCTGAAAAGTTTGCATCATTCTCCTCCAGGACCTGCCAAGGCTACTGACTGCACACTTTGTGTAGGTTTAGTGTCACAGGTGAAAGGGAAAACAGGATCACTGAATCTGGTACCCTGCTGTCTCGGGAACCACTTCAGAAACTTACTCTGCAGGTCCTTAAAAGGTGTGGGACTCAGAATTCCGGGTTTTGTTTCAGATCTCACTCCTAAGAGCCAGAAATAATTTTCAAACTCTGAGTCTCATTTTATTCAGGCACATTGTCTTCTTATGACAGCATTATTCCTCATCTTACAGTAGCTTACAGTAAGCCAATTGATATGCTCTGTCTTGGTTTTTGTCATTATGCCTATAGGTTTTTAAGCTGTTCATTTTATAAATCTTTAGAAAAATAAATAAATCTATTTAAACACAATGCACACTTACCTATAAGCATTAATGTAGTCCTTTCTGTGTTGTAGAAGAAAATCTTTCAGCTTTCCAATATGAGAAATCTAAATGAATAAAAATCATAATTAAAATTTCAGTCAGGTAACTAATTATTTTATGTTTGAAGTTCAGTATTCCACATTTCAAACATGAATTTGTAAAATTATTTATTCTGTAATTAAATGGAATAATAAAATTTACTCTTTTATACTAGAATTTTCACATTTTCCAAGCAGTCAATACACAAAAATCATCTAAAAAAGATGTGCTGTATGAAGGTTAAGCTCAGATTAAAAACAGTAATAATACATGTCTCCTCTCCAAAAAGAATAAACCAAACACTAAATATAACTACAATTTTAAATATTAAAAATATTAAATATGATAAAATAGTATCTAAATTGTCAATCCAGAATTTAATGTACACTTTGGAAATAAATTAATTTTGGAAGACTAAACTCTTTACTGATGAGTTATAGCATAAATATTCAAGTTATTAGAACTCGTGGGCCAAGGTGTCGTCCATCTCCTTTCTATTTTTGCCATAATACAGTGACCGGTTTGTGCCCAAACTGAAGTAGCATCTCTATCATCTCCTAATCATTGTAAGTTTTCCAAAGCATACATCCCAATCAGATTTCTACTTCTGGGTTTCCACCTCACTGTGGATAACTTTTACTATAAATCACTTCACTTTCTTTATTAAGAAATCTTTACAAAGATCCTTCGGAAAGATGAAAGAAAAGAAAAATCTGAAGAACTTTTGCATACTTTAGTCTGATTTAAAAGATTTCGTGTAGCATAAGATGCTGCTTATTTTGGAAAATGGAGGAACTACAGAAATGTAGCTTAATTTGTCAGAGAAACGAGATGACTACCAGTATGACTTCCCTGGCAGGTCTTGAAGATGACATGATGGGGAGAGGGGAGAAGGGAGGAGAATTTTATACATTAATGGTATATATTTTCAGAGGGATCCAGGGGGAACCTTTTAAAAGCATATTTTTAAATATTCATTAATAATTCAGTGTAAAAGAAGCATACAGGGAATTTCACAAAACAAAAGTTGGTTTAGTTTACAAATGCAATAAACAGTGGTTTACTCCACATATCTGGGAAAAAGCATCAGAAGCTGTTCAACTCTTAAAATCCTATTTTCATGCAAATGGTCCTTGTAATTAAACAAACAAAAAACCACAGAGAAGGAACACAGAATAGTTTGGATAAATAGAAGATTAATTCCTCCGATTATTTTTTCCAAAAGATCAGCAGCTTTTGAAAAAAGAGGAAAAAAATTTAGTTATAAGACCACAGTGATCTGTACAACTCAAAATAAATGTTTCTGTGTGCAAATAAAGATGTATCCATCTCCCTACTGTTATTTGCTCTGTTTCATTTTTACTGTAACTCATCATACTGGATAACAATTTCCCCAGTTTCCATGTTTAAAGTTTTCTGTGTGATTAACAGCTCAGGGAATTTCATCCCATTCACAGCAAACTGAGTTCTGCCAGTACTCCAGCAGATCCGAAGTTTCCTACATGCATTAGCACCATCATACACAACAAAAAGGGAAATACTGCAGTCACTGCAAGTCCAATGAGGCACACAAAGTAAGCTAACCCATCCTACAGATGTTCCTTCTCATTGCCACTTGAACTCATTACTTGTACAGTAATCTCTTCCTCAGCTCAGACTTGGTATGTCGTCAAATTTGCTGAATAGGTAAACTAAGCTTGACTATGAAAGCAAAACATTTAAAACAGCCATACAGTGTTTCAGTGGAACAATAATACTTAATAGACAGAAAGAAAGTAGTACAGAAAACAAAACAGAAATGTAAAACAAGAAACATGTTCAAAACATTTACATTAATATGCGAACAAACGCTAAACTAGAAAATAGATTAGTAAAATTTTGTAAGCAATAAATCTTAATATTACTGCAATAGCTACAATTTAGGAGTGATTAACAAGCAGAAAGAATCAGAATGACAAGCAAGAACACTGTCTTACAGTAATTAATTCATCTAGTCACAAAGAGCATTCTATTTAGGCTAAAATTGTCATCGTGTGTTTGAATTGCACTGACCCCACTTTGCCTCTCCTCCATTTGTAAAGCTATTTTCATGAATTTAGAATGACACCATTATGCCCATACTCACACCAAGCTCTTAGTTCCCAAGATTTGCATCAGAAGTGAGACTTCTTGTTCTACTTTCCCCGAAATTCTAACAGTATCTTCTGAGATCCTGCACTGCTGATATTTCTCTTTTGCCTCTTTTTACATTGTACTACTGGAATAGCTTTGAATTCAATTTGTCATTACCACATCAACAAAATGAAACAATTTTTATGAATAAGGAGGTCTCATTAGCATTAATGTGGATTTTATCCAAAGAAAAAGACTGGGGTCTTTTGTATGATGCTCAATCTTCTGCAGTCGCAAAATATCCCTGATTATACAGATATAAATTTTGAAGATATCTCCAGGGTCATTAAGCTGCAATTGTTCTGGGGTTATCAGAGGCACACCATACACTCTTTACAAAGTTATCAAGCTCCAGCCTAAAGGTAATAAAGGCTTCTCCTGCTTACAACTGAATGGTTTTACTGGAATCCTACTGTTGGTATTACAAATAAGGACGTCTAATTTCCAGGTTTACTGATTACCAACTTTTATTCATCTGTTCTTGCTTCAAAACAGTCCTTTCCCTTAAGAGCTCTGATTCCCTGTATGTGTGTTTGACTTTATTGTCAATAACTATCTTTCTCTAACTTCTGTACCCAAGACAACTGACTCCAATCTTTTAGTTTCTTCTCAAGAAACAGCTCTGAAGTTGCCTAACCCACAGTTTTCCTTTGCATTTGTTCCAGTTTGTATCCATCCCTTTCCAATGTAGATAATCAGAAGGCATTCACTGGCATTAGTTACTTCGTAACTCAGCTGGAAATAGCTTTTCTTCCACCATTTCCATTTATGACGTCTTCGAATACATGCTTACTCCTGAATTTCTTTCTCCTCACAATTCCAAGACCCCAAAGTCATTCAGTACTTGCTGTAATGTATCACTTCTCCCTCTCCTTCCTCTCAGCATTCCCTCATCAGTAAATTTTACCAGTCTGTCTTACTGTGGGACTGATTTTTAAACTCATCTTGCTCTTGTTTTAGGGAATGCAAAAAATAATTCCCCCATTAACCTCTCTTCAGTCCAACACTTCTTTTACTGTAGAAGAATTGCTGCTGCTAATTCATCTCATTCCGTTAATATTTCCTCTGGTAATCTCCTCTAGACTTACTGCTGGCACTTCAGCAGACACTTTACCGTCAGACTTCAGGTCATTTTAACCAAGGAAAAGCAGATTTTCTTAAAGCATCAAGTTGGTTGGACACATTTTATTTTTAGTAAGACAGCAAATTATACTTCATTGTATCTTGTTTTCTATTTGTCTTTTTCCCCTTAAAATATTTTCTGAATCCTGGACCACTTCTGAGTCAGGTCCTGCTGATGCCATTATCAGTTTCCCTTTGCTGACCTAATTAAAGGCATTAAATTGACCCCCTCTGATCGAAGGGTACCATCTTCTATTTATTACCACAAAAATATCTGACATGAGAACCTGGTATTTCTCAAATCTGCTGTGGCTGAACTCAATTCGAAGACTACCTGATAACCACAATTTGACTGCATTAAAGTTTGGGATTTTCCAATTTCCAATTCCATGCTCTGGTTCCCAGTACATATATTAAAATAGCTAAAGAATACTTTAACTTTCAGAGGGTTTTAATACCATTAGATAACTTCGTGAATTTGGCCAAACCTGATATTACAAAGTCTGCTCTTTTGTGACAGTTTTCTTGGCCAGTCTTTCTCCCTCTGGGATAATTTTTTATCTTCTCTAATTGATCTTTCAAGTAGATCTATACGAATTTTAAATCCCACTTGCATTTCAGCACATCCATTTTTTGTCACTCCATTTACCCACCCATCATAACTGCAACTTCCTATTTGCTGTACAAGCATGTTTTCAAAATATTTATACCACTAGCTGACACACCCATCAAAAGGATAGATAACAGCAATTTGAAGAAGCAGCACAAACACATTTCAGTACTGGCCTCTTGTCATGCCTCTCATTCTTTGCATCTCAAAAATAGCTTTCTTCTTTTCTGAAAGTCTGGAGCCAAGAAAAGCCTCTCCTTCAACCCTGAAATAAAGAAATTATTTCCCTTTTTTCCCCTGAAGGGATAGGAGGGCTTAGAGAAAGGCCCTTCATAGTTGCAGCACTCTTGCATTAAGACTAAACTTACCTTAGAGGGAAGAACACTACTGAATTTCCAGATAACTGACATTTTTATTAGAATCAGGGGAATAAAAGACCATTCCTCACAATAATGCCAGTACCAGTTATATCTTTACAGCAACAGCATCTTCTTGAACTTCTGTTCACTATTAGAACATGGAAGGTTACATTCCTTCTGACAATGAAGACCAGTTAGAAAACTCCAGACTCTCTCTCTTCCCCCTTCCCACTGGCACTCCCCTTGAGGGTCAATATCACACCCCAAAACGTTGAAATGACTTTTTTTAAATTACTGTTCCAGAAATGGGGCTTACAGTGCTTGAATTCAAATGGAATGAACTGGTTTCTTTCATTTCAGCTCCACAAACACCTGTATCACCAGAAGGGAGAGCAGAAGCTGAACAGCACTAGTAGGAAACTTCCTACAAGATGCATTGGCCATGTTTGAAGGTATATTTAACTACAACTTTCAAAATTCACCATGATAACCTCCTAAGATCGGGTACTGAATCTGGAAACTCCAGGTGTTATTTAACAACTCCCAAGTGTAGTTTTGATCATGAAAACCCAATTGATTCTCTACAGTGAAGCAGTAGCAGGTTTCCACTCTGTGGCAACAAAAGCCTCAGCATCGTGCAAGTGAAAACCACTGTAAATTCACATTAAAGCCTGTAACATGACATTTTAAAAGTTACTTTAGGTTCCAGTTCGTAAACTATCTCTTTAATACATATATCTGTGTTTTGTTGTCACTATAGGTTTTTTAAGCAACTCCTATGAAAACATAAAAGCAAATATTGCATCTAATGCAGGTCTGGCACAAAAGGAAGCCTTGAATGGCTGCCATCTGCTACCACAGGTGGCATGCACAGCTCTATTTATACTTGGGGCCTGCGCTAGAAATGGTAGATGTTCCTCTATTTAGAGATTTTTTTAACGATTTCAGAGCAGGCTGTGTTATTAAATAAGATGAGAACTAGGAAAGCATTCCCTCCAAAGCAGCATCTTGAGGAGACGCACAGACTTAAGAATGAAGCCGCTGACTCCGCTTCCTTCAGTCTCTTAGCAATACATCCAGCATTTCTCTCCCCTCCCAACAAAGAATTGATCACTCATGAAACAGTAGGTTCCAATTTGCATACGCTTAACCCACTGCAAGAAGCAGCAGCATTGTTTACGATTAAAATGATTGGAGTAGGTTCCCGTGACATATTGTAGAGGGAATTCAACCGTGCTGAATAGTCATTTCCATTGAACAAATATAGCGTTTTATCAAGTTTACTCTTCCATCAGAACAATAAGCAAGTATTTCCTACCATATAAAACTGACTGGGACACTTTGCGCTGTGTTGCCGCTCTGAATTTTTTAAAAGGTGTACTTTGTCAAAGGAAACTTTAAAAATACTTAAAATCAAAACATAATAGAAAGGCTTTTGTAAAAGTCATGAGAGACATGGTATTTACTGTTGATTCAGCAACACTGAAAAGCACTGCTGGCTGAAGTTTCTTATTAACCCTAAAAAGAAAAAAAAAGAAAAAGAAAAGAAAAAGCCTAAACAAAATTTCACATTTTTCAATATGTTTGAAAAGCTTTACGTCCAGTGTCTTACCTAAATATAGTCTATCTACAGATTCGTGAGTAGGTGACTATATTCTAAAATCCCCTTTACAAAAACTGTAAAATATTAATTGTTATAATATGAATATCTAGACGCCTATCATGTTTTCAGTTCCAAACATATAGTCGACCCAAACATACCCACTGTCTATTTCAGAAGAAATTCAGAATTCCAGTAAGGTAGTAGAAGATGTACAGGGACTACATGTTTCTGACCAAAAAAAGTACTCTCTCAGTACTAGGAGGAGATACAGTAATTGCTGTAAGAATATAAGCTTGTTTTTCCAGTGTCTAAACCATATTAACAAAAATCAAAACAAAACCAAAAAAAAAACAAAACCAAAAAACAACCACCAGATGAAATTTTCCATGGTTAGTGCATGTAATGAAGGTAAGCGTTTTCAGAAATCTGGAATAAAACCCAAACAGAACAGATACTATAAACACAATTCATATTAAATAAATTTTAAAATTAAGAGCTTAGGGTCTTACCTAAACTATTATAAGTGGGAAAAACTAGTCAGAAAACCTTTGATGCAGAAATTACTCCTATAGAGAAGTTTTCCAGTACAAACTACCTTTGATTAGATAAAATTATGAACTTTTTAAAAATAAAACACATGAAAGGCTAGGTTCCACACAGCTTCCTTCTAGGTTATGTTTTAAGCACTGTCAGCCCATTTAACCAACACAGGCTCCTGCTGGATGTTACTACAGACAGACAAGATTTTTGTTTTCAAAATACTGCTACTTGGATTCTACATTTCAGAAATTGGAACCTTCAAAAGACGAAATTATATAATTCCCTGATCCAACGACATGCAACAGAGATTAAACCAATTAAATTAAACCAAAGTTTAAATCAGGAGCTGAAGTTCTGAATTTAAAAGCGTGAAGACTTCAAAGTTCTTTAAAAGGGTTTGGCTGCTGACTCTCCAGAAGCCCATGAGGTGGTGCTGTCCCCCCAGAATTCACGGCAGGGGCACATTTGCTGCCTCCAAATGTCAACCCGCCAGTTTTCGGCTGATTTGTCTCTTGAGGGGATACATTTGGTTTAGGTTTCCCCAGCAAATGTGAAAGTTTCTAAAATAGGTCACGCAGATCAATTGCTCTGGTAATCCGAGACCCAAAAGAGCAAATAATATCTAAACTGTGGCGTGGGGGTGGCCCAGAGCTGGAAGCGGGGAGCAGGAGGCGAGGAGACAGCCAGCCTGGCTACCTCTAATCTCAGGAAAATTGTGACTTTGTTCAGTTTCTGCTTTACATCAGCATATACCTTACAGCAGCAGCAAAGAGCAGGGAAACATTTTAATTGCATTTTATTAGTAGTCTTGCATTCGGAGTAAAGGAATTAACCAAGAATAAGGGGGGTCATAATAAAATGTGTGGTACATGGGGTAAGAACATTCAAAACTGAATTAATTGAAATAAAAGCCATGAAAATGAAGACTGAGGCATTTTGAATCTTCGAGGTAAAGATGGTACAAAACTTTAAAAATATTTTTTAAATGTTTAATATTTTCAGTATTTTTTCTGATTTAAAATAACCCTTTTTTTTTCTAAAATGAAAACAAAATTTTAAAGAATCATTGCAGAAGTTTGCATTAGGTGTTGTGGAATATTGGAAGTTAAAACCTGTCTGAAGAATACCACAGGCAGTATTCTCTGCCCAGTAACAAACCGATTAAGAAACCCCTAAACTGCAATAAGAAGCAAAGCCAATTTCCTGACACCTGGTCTGGAGCAGAAAACACTCCATTTTGCTTGATATTAAACTGTCAAAAAGGAAAAAGTAAAAAAGCACCATCTTGTACACTATATTAAAAAAAACCACTCAAGTCTAAACAAATATTTGTTTTTTGATTCGTTTTACTTAACATATATATTCTGCCTTCATTTCAAAAATTGTCTCGTTGATTTATGCTACTGTCAGTTCATACTGAAATACTCTAAAGTGCACTTCAGATCTGCATTTGGTTATTTTTATTTTTTATTAATTGTTTATTATACAAAATTTGGTAGTAAATAACGCACTAGCAGCCTTATAAAAGCTCATCTTACTACGCTTTCCTTATAAGTAATCCAGAGTTGGCATAAGATTTGGTCAAATGTACAATGAAGAGATTATACTTGTAATTTTGTGACACAACTGCAAACATTTTTTGTTCAAGGCTCTTCTAAAAAGAGTGACACAAAAAAAGCTCTAAGAGCTCAAAGGTCCAGTTCCCCCACTGACCACAATAAAGACTGTAAGTACCCGATATTATCACTGGATGAAGGTTTTACTGGGGTATTATTTGGGGATGAAGTTGCTGCATATTTT
The DNA here is from genome assembly GCF_001715985.3 of Manacus vitellinus. Taxonomy (NCBI): domain Eukaryota; kingdom Metazoa; phylum Chordata; class Aves; order Passeriformes; family Pipridae; genus Manacus; species Manacus vitellinus. The sequence goes on along the minus strand of NW_021938789.1, from coordinate 7,291,825 downwards.
AAAAATATGCATGGTACCAACAGCAAACTCCAACTGTACAGAAAAATTACTCTGAAGTCACTGATTTTTTTAGGAGTAAAATTATCCCAAAATACATTATATATTCTTTAAATCATTTTAATGCTTTGTACTTCAGGTATTTATAAATAGAGAAAAAAAAAATCTTACAGGATAATTACTTATAAACACCTAATTTCAACTCTGAACTAGAAAAATGCAAATGCACATAGAATTTAAGACAGAAGTCTGAGTTAACTTTGTCCCTGTTTTCTTAGGTCTTGTGGGAACATACTGGTTTGATACAATCACATAGAGAACCACATCTAAATATTCTGAAAATAATCTGTACAGAGTCAAGAGGAACAGGAGGTGACCTCCTGAAAAAATTAACAGTAGGCTTTCTACAATGTAACATCATGGTAAATGGTTTTAGTAACCAGTTTTCATTTATTCTCCATGGTAACAAATACTTTCAATTAAAAAAAAAAAGCACAACATCTGATTTTAATAAAACTTACTATTTCTCTTTTTCTTGTTTATTGTCCAACTCTAATCATAACTTTCTTTAACATTTATATTTTTACATGATCATTGAAAACCTCACTGACTAAAATATAAACCCCACAACAATTGTGGGGAATGTTTTGGTTGAGAGATAAAAGGAAATTGGTCAAAATACATATTTGCAATAATAGGCCTTTACCATTGCTGTTCAAAATGCTCCATTTACAAGCTTTCAGTAACTGCATTCAACATTGTGTTTTTCTGTAAGCAGTATTTTTCTTGTCCCTTGTTCTCACAGTCTGAACTCATTCAGTATGTTTTCTGGACTCAAAGATGTTTTATGATATAGAGGGAGATTTCCAGTCTCATCTAACAGATACACAGTAATAAAAGGTTACTCTTTCTGACCATCACTATGAAATTCAGAATCCAAGTTTTTGCAGTACAATTCAGAGAGCTACACGTGCATGTGCTTCCCTTTGGGACTAAGGTGAATTTGCTTCAGCATAAGCCATCACAGGCCGCTGGAGCAGCTGAGCCCGTGCAGGAGCTGTGCCGCCGCCGCAGTGGAGCCGCAGCCGGAGCAGAGCTTCCCTCACGCAGCTCTGCCAGGCCATTCCCACTCCAAATTCTCCATCTTTGGGGTATTTACACTCCTGCACCTCTACACTGACGGAGCATGAACTGTCACAGCACTCATTCTGTCTGAAAATCCTACCACCCTGTCAGATACGATTCAGAGGGACAAGCACCATTCTCTTTCGGTGTCCAAGCATTTTTCTGGATTTTCATCATCAATGTTCTTAGTGCAAAAAATCCTTTTATTATGTTTCAACGTCTTCATTTATATTATGCATATTAAACATTACTTTAGTGGTTGCTCTAGCACTTACACCAAGTAAGTCTTTCCCCCACTAAAACACTGGACCGGACCAAGAAAACACCCAGTCAGAAATGAGATGTTTATGAACACTTATGTAAAAAACATGTATAGATCAGGCACAAAAGCAGTAAATAAACATAGTGGAAATAAATTAATTCTGTACACATTAAGATTTTAATCCAAGTGCTTTATGGTATGTTCAGAAAAATTAAAACAAAGGGCCCTTTTTGCCCCCTCTTCTCAAGGAACAGGAAACCAAGACCTGGATCCTCTGCCCTAAATGGTAGGAATTTACTGGGCCCTGGTAACTGTAATTCCTTACACAGCTGATGTGGAGTGATGAGTGGAGTGGAGTGTGCCACTGATAGAGGCTGTTCACATTCTCAGTAAATCCAGAGTTTCTCAATCAGGCACATGGATCTCCTCCGTGCCACCTCACTTCAAATGGTCTGCTTTGGTCCTTTTTCTAAGCAGGCCACTCACTACTCCTTTGTTAGAGCACCTAGGAAGTAGAATTATGCAAAAAACCCCTCCTCCATACCTGGGGATCCACTGGTACTTATAAGAGCAAACTGAGGTAAGGAAAAAAATAACAGCAAAGAAAAAAGATAGACCTTCTAATAGGACCAAACAGGGACACTAACAGTCAGTCTGAAATCCAGTCTTATAACATTATCCCACTCCATTCACCCTGTCACTTTCTAAGAAATAGAAGTGTCTTATACAATGCTAAATAAGGCAAACCATAACAGGTTCTCAACTCTACAGCAAGGGCAAGAAGTTTATCAGAGCAGAAGTGGGACTAAAAGCATCACAGAACAAAAGCACCTTACTCTGTCCTCACTCCAGAATCTTCTGACATGACCAAAGTCCAAGAGAATAATCCCTTCCTTATAGAGCACATCACCCTTTCATATTTCCATTAACTACCAAATGACCATTAGCTTCCCAAGGTATCAGATGAAGTGTCTGGAAAAAATCTCAGGACTCCAGAATTAGTTCATCACAAGATGCTATTCATGCTGATTTTGATCTGCCCTGGGGTATTTGCCAGCTGGTTTGCCTGTGAAAAAAATGCCTCTACCATGGGGGAGAGGAATTCCTACTTGAAAAAAATCCAGTAGGTAGTCACACAGAACTTTCTCCCAAGAAAGTGCTTGCTGAATTTGTGAGAAGGAAGCTTTCGCTGTAATTAAAAGGGAAATCAACGCTATTCTTTCGCATCTGAGTAATGCTGACAATTCGAAAATATATTTTTAATCATTGAAAGCAGAAACTCCTGACAAGATTTCAAGTTGTGAAGTAAAGCACTTTTCCCTTCTCACTTTTTCTCAGCCATGAATCTCAGAAGGATTTTTTAAATATTCACTTCCTGTAATTTTGGTAATTTTAGAGTATAATTATTTTTACATTTTTATGATGCCTTTGGGGTATCATTACAAATATTTTTTAAGCATTTAAACTTACAAAAATAAAATTAAGTAATAGCTTCTCTTAAGGAGAGACTGTCAGTCCTGTTCTGAATAAACAATCCCTTTTAAAGGCAATCTTGAGATTTATATCCGCTGTAACCATAGAAATTAATCTTGAGTTTAAACAAAATAGAGTAAAACATAATTTATTTAATGAAAATCAGAACAGTGCTATTGCAAACGAAAGTTGGGTTTCTGCTTTTTTATTTCAACAGACAGCTTTGTATGCAGTCTTAAGATTTTACTTGATGGGCTACTTCTTACAACTTAATCATACTCATTTAACCAATTTGAACAAAGTATTCAGATTTCTGAGTATTTTAATTTTACTTGATATATATGTCAATCAGTAAAAAAAAAGGTTACTTCACAGATTTAAAAAGCCGCAGTTAAATATACGAAACATTTTTAATGATAAGAGCAATCATGAGAAACTGCTACGACGTGAGGTGGACCAGAAGATAGCAGGAAAAATTTTGAGAGTTTCTCATGTAAAAAGTTTGGGAATAGCAGAGAAGAATAAAAAAGCACAAACTGAGAAACAGTTTCATTTGTCAGCATAGCTAAAAAAAATGACATTATGTTCAGAACAAAACAGTGGTTCCCATAGACTAAGTATTTACAAGTTTGCATGAAACATTTCAGCATATTGACCCTCAACAACAATCGTAATGCATGAAGAACTTCAAGGTTTAAATAATTAAGTATTTATAGGTCACTTACGTAAGAGTTAAAAGAGTTGTAGCATTTACTATATTTTCAAAAAGCAAGGAAAAGAACTTGAAGTTCATGTGAGGAAACACTCATATGCTTCACAATATAACATCAAAACAAAAGACAGAGTGCAAAACATAGAAAAAAATTCACAATAGATTGAAATAGTTTCCTGTGAGAACATCTGTAACAGCCACAAAAATTTTACAGAAGTTGTGAAAAATATTGAAATATACAGTAGAAGGAAATGTTATCAAAAGAAATACAACCTAATAGATAATTTCTCTAATTCCCTTATGTATTATGATGAACTGTTTTGTGGCATTTGCAGCTGTTATATTACCTGTATATAAAGCCACCTTCTAAGCCTCCCTTGATCACATCAACAGGAAATTATCAGACCATATTAGAAAAACAATAAAGTTCAGTCTTATTTACAATTAGGAAGCTAAACTATGAATTCTGTACTCTAAACCCAATTATTCTGTCTATTATACAATGACACGTATATTACCAAAGAAGAGAAAGAAAGAAAATTAAATTGCTTAAAAGTCAGAAGTTTCTAATAAGCCAGTAACTGTTGATAAGCCAGAGTATCAAATCTAAAGTCCTTGAGAGATACAAGCTTCTGGTCCCCTCTTCTTACCTCTCAGTATGTAAAAGAGAACGATCTCAGAGGCGCAGCCAAACCAAGGCTCACATGGACATAACAAGCCTTGGTTTGTAATACAAATGAGGAAGAAGAGACTCAGTGAAGTGAACCTTGCAAGGTCATACATGACAACTCAAAATACAACAGTCCATTCTTGTCTCCTGGTTAACTCACCTGTTTCCTGTAACAGGCTACCTCTCCCTGCAATGTATTACTCATTTCTGAAAGCATTGTATCTATCTCTAGAAAGTCTCAATTCATAGGAACCCACAATGTCACGTAGCAGGTAGCTTTTTGATGGTACTCACGCACAGAAAAGAAAATACACAATATGTAAATAGGGAGAGAACACAGAGACAAATAAAAAAAATTAAGGCAAAATCAAGATGCACAAGAAGAGGAAATAAAAGGGTTGGTTGAGACAAAAGCAAAGAGTATCTGCATTGAGACATACCACCACTGTATACTGCTGCATGAAGTCTGGGGTTTCACACAGCAGTCACCTCCAAAGGCCTCCAAGAAGAGAGCGCTACAAACTACAGTGTTATCTTCATGGTTGCTCCCAAAGGGAATGCAGTCTCCATTCTGAAATTACTAAGTGCCCAGCCAGCTGTGAGACAATCTTAGGAAGCAAGATCATGAAACACACACTGACACATGCTTATTGACAGATTCCTGTTCACAAACACTTGGCAGTGAGAGCACGTGTCAGCTATCCAGCACCTAAGTACGCTGAGATAAGATCACATTAACTACCAGTGTGATGAAAGAGGTCGTGCTTATTCTGTAAACTCTAACGAAGGAGAAGAGCTTCAGAAGACAAAAATCTTAAACCACTATTTTGCCAAATGAATTTGAGTTTGTATTTTACTTGAAACACTCTGGTAGAAAGAATAAAACAGGAACTACTTTGCTTTGTCCAATTTTTTAAGATATATTTCATAGGCAACATCACAGTTTTTCATAGCTTGTGGCACACGAACATTTCAAAGATATTACCATTTTCAGAGATCTTGCTTTTCACAACATACTGCTAATTTATGTATGGGCATTGCTGTAGTATGTAGGGCAAGAAGAAACTGTCAAGGAACTAAAACACCACTGTGTCAACAAGTAAACATGTACCAACTGATGACAAATTTATAGATTAACCCATAGGAGTTACTAAGAAGCTTTGTGTTAAGATTCAGTGTCCATCAGGCAGTTTCACTGTATCTCACCAGCCTGTCCACAATGAAGAAATCAACGTTACCTCTGTGTCTTTTGCCATAACAACTAAATTGGCCAGGTTAGGCTGCAGTAGCTAAATGCTACTGCATTGTGTGGGGAAATAAAAAACAACTGGATGGAAAACACTCGTGTTTCAGCAGACAAGCAGATGGAGAAACTGGAGTATCTCTTGTGAGATGGATACTGGTTTGTACACAATTTTCACTCAAGGTTAGAGTAAAATGCTACTGCAGTTTGCCACAGAATGTTTCACAGCTCTCATATAAATTATGTGAACAGTCTCTCATGTCAAGGACAGAACTAATGCTACATTTTCCAGTTTCTATTTGACCTACAAACACCTGATTTAACAGATGTCATACAACTGCCCCACAGTTCTGCTCTGCATTACACATGAATCAGTATTACTGGAATACATTTCAGCAGTATTTCAATATTCTGCTCATGCACTGGCATGAACTTAGGAAGAGAGAAAGCTCAACAGGAGGTACCTCCTTGTTGAGGAGCTATCTCACTAGCAACTCTAAGATGAAAATGTTAAGACTATGAATCACAATTAGAACACAAAAACGTAATACTGGGAAGAGAATTTACCACACAGGGATTGGTCAAAATGATGTGGTAAATGTCAAGCAGATATCTGACTGTATGAGTAGATGAAACAGGAATTGGTAAAATTCACTGTGGCACAGGGGTGAAAAATAAAAGAAACACTGAAAAGTGTGGGAAGCTAAGAATTGAAGATAGAAGAGGGAATAAAAACAGAGGCAGAAGAGCATGGCCTGAGGTAAAGAATGAAAATCCACAAAACATTGTAAGCAACACCCAAGATAAAAGCAATAATTATAATTTCAGTGCAAATGAAAGACATATCAGAGACACAAGAGCTAGCATGTACTTGGAAGAATAGGATCCTTATTTAGTGTAATAAATAAAAAAAAAAAAAAACAAAAAAACCCCCTAAAACCTCACACTTAATGGGGAAAGAAAAAACCTCCAAACCAATTAATAAATCTCTTAAGATGTAAAATATTCTCCTTGAAAGTGTTCAAAGCAGCCTAAACAAAACACTGTATGCTATATATATGCTAGCAAGAAAGGATTAACCTGACCTCATGTTTTAATAGCACATTTTACTTCTTGGCACACCAGCATTAGAACCAGATAATCCCCAAAATTACAATTTTTCTCCACAGAAACACACAACAATTTCAAATGCCTGCAGCTCTTATGTCATACCAATGGAAAAGCATGTTGTTGAACACAATGTATAGCAGCGGTGCAAATACTTTTAACTCAGGATATCTAAGTGTCTGTCTGACTACAGCATCAGTGAGCATGGAAAAGACAAAAATGACTATGGATAGAAAAACAAAGGGAAGGAAAATAAAACCTGTTGTCTAAATAGAAAGTTTTACTCATGTAACTTTGTTTCATTCTGTCTAGTTGCACTGTCTCAAATTAGCTGAACCACGACTTTTTATGAAGTTTAAATAACTAAAGATGGTTTTTCTTTTATGTAAACTGATTTGAGGAATTTGCACTTTAGAAAATAAAAGCATAGCTTTAATGACTGCATGCATCTTTTTACTGCTTAATTAGTAGCCATTATTAATACTAACTAATGATATTAAGGAAGTCAAGAAAAGGAAGAAGTCTAATAAGAGTTGGACAAGACAGGTAACAAAAAAAAAAGGAAAAATTATTTACACAGATTAGGCTTCACATAGACTGCACTTTTAATTTCTTTGTCTTATACAATAAATTAGACAGCAACAAGAAGAATAAGCCTGTCTTCTGCTGCAGAAAGAAAGTAAAACAACTGACTAGATATTTATGGGAAACCAAATTATCCTACATGTAGTTAATGGTTTCTTATCATTTAAACAAACAAGTGTCTACTAATTCTGTAACGTAGAGAAAATCAGTTGAAAATTAGGAAATAAATATTGCAACAAAGGAATTAAATGATAAGTAAACACCAAAAATAAGTAATCAGTGACACTAAAATTGTGAGAGATTCCAACAGAGAACTATGACAAAATCCAATACACAGAGCCAGAAATAAAAACACACACAGTCAAAAAAAGTCAGAGTTGGAAGGAACAAATGAAAAGGAAAAAGAAAGCTACTTCTTTTAAATAAGTGAAACAGGAGAAAATGGGGTGACTCCTGAAGAACCACAATTTTTTTCCAAAGTCATGTTCAGAGATAATAATATAGTTAATATTCCCTTTCGATTTAAAGGTGATCCTACAAGTAAAATGAAAGGCATTTACTTGAACAGAGGCAGTTAAAAGATACGTGCTCTATGCCTGGTTTGGAGTGTGTGCTCTGAGGCAGTGGACATGTACAATTATAAGAGCTGACTGAAGTTATCTGGTTTGAAAACAGCCAACACACAAAAACTCACTGAAGCACAAAGAACAAACACTTTCACTTTTAAAATTTCCCTTTCCATTAAACAGAAAACACAGGGTTTGTTTTGTTTTTTTAAAGTAATACTATTTTTCTCTTACAGTACAAATATAAAGTGTATGCCAAGCACACAGCAGAAAATCTACTAGGCAGTGTCAACTGCAAGCAACTAACTGAAATTCAGTAGTTTGTTGCAACAGTCACAAAAGAAAGGCCTTTTCCTAACGAGCAAAGAGGTGGAATCAAACCAACCAACCTTCACCTGGGACAAACAGTTGATGTGGTCATGAAAAATCTTGAGACAGACTATGAAACAGTCATTTCACCTGTAAAACAATTTTTGTCTATTGCAGGAGGCATAACTCCTAAAAAGTTACTGTTAGTAGCCTTTGAATCTGTGGTCAGGAGTGTCACTATACCTTAGAACTAAAATTATCTAGGTCAGAGCAAACACAGTGCAAAATCTAGACTTCCCATTTCAGGCAACGTGCAGACTCCAGGTACAGTGTTAGTTTACTCTCAGAACACACTCGGTGTAGCCGTTACGCTGAAATGCTTTCATTTCTGAAGTTCTGTACTACACTGAAGCCCTATAAAGTGAAACAGAGCCCAAAAAACAGATCCAGCATCCTGGATGTAGTAGCCTCATGAACTATAATAAAATTTTATTAAAAATTCAGGAACTTGTATCAACCATCCCTACTTTCAGTTACAAAGTCTGATGGTACGTTGAATAGCAGCACAGACTTTACTAGAATTTCTAGGTGAATTTTATTTCTTATGGACATTATGGTAAGGAGGAGGGAAAAAAGTGATAGGGGGCTTGCTGGAAGTGTTCTATGTTTTTAGACAGCATCTTCTATGATAAATCTACTAAACCAAGTACAGTTGTACAACAGATTATGACATTTGCCATTTGCAACAGCTGAAAGGTCTTCTTGGCTCCTGATGTGGAGTTAAGGCAGGGAGAAAAAAAGTCCTGAGTGGTTTTGTAAATAGGATTGTGATGAAAGGACTGCAACTGAAAATTGAACTTCCTGACTTCTAGTGCATGGTAGTCCTTCCTTTTTGAGAGGAAAAAAACCACTGATGTTATATACCAAGAACTACTACATTTTCTGGCCTTACACTACTACAAATTTTGCTTTAAAATTATGATTGCAAAAATAATTTTATATATGGATTACCTCCTCAAAACAGTATCATTCATTCAGAAAACTACAACACACTAAAAAGCAAAATCAAACAAACAAAAACCAAAAAAACCCCAGAAGACAAATAGTAGAGAACTTTTCCCATGTTTACAAAATATAAAGACAAAATACGTTCCATGCAATCTCTTGGGCCTACAGCTTTACAGTCAACGCAACATTCATTAGATCCTTTTTTTTCCACAAGTGTTACAAGGAAAACCAATTAAACATCAAAAGACTCCTGCTTGTCATGTCAAATTTACTACTCATTGCAACAGTGTGCCTTATTCATCAAATAGTGTTGACTTGGAAGTCATCATGAACCACATTCTTAACTAATTACAGCAACTGCTACAAAATACTGATTACTATTAAGAATCAGTAAGTTAAACTAAATGCACCAATTATCATAGCCTTCACTTGCCGGGAGATGCCATTCCATCAAAAGCACACGGTACAATGGAAAAGTTAAAGTGTTTATTCTGTCCTTAGTCGTTGCTCCTCCACTGCTGTCCAAGAGACAGGAAATGTTGTTGCAACAACCAAAGTCTTGGGCACTGGGGCTGGTTCCTGCAAACTACACACGCCTTTGTTGCAGAGAACGCTTGTCCAGAGAAGGCTGCACGTAACTGTCACATGAGGAATAAGAGCATCATGTTGGCAATGTTATGTCAGACAGTGAATGCAGCACAAGATACTTCTCAGCTAGATAAATATTATGTGGTTTGTTTTGCTTGTAGGATAATATCAAAAGATGCCTGGGCTTCAAGTTAGTGGTCTAAGTGATAACCTTTACTAACTGCTACAACTTGTAGCTGTATTCTTGAACACTGCCCATAGGGCTGAGTGGATAGTTTATTTGCTCTAACTGAAATAAATTAATAAAACAGTTGAAAATCTATTTTCAGCATAGTTTTTAATCTGTGTCAAGTACCAGTAATATTGCAGTCGGGTAGTCTGGGGTTCATTTTTCTAAAAGAGCAAAAAACTTCAAAGGTGGGTGTTTTAATCAGAACATTAAAAATATAGATTTGAGCACAGACATTAAATTACATAATTTTGTTCAGATTCTTTCATAATTTCATTGTAGCAATATTAAATATTCAAAATAGCTGTTTAACCCACTTTTTTAAATTTAAAATTATTTATCCAGTAAACCATTAGGACTCAGACCTATTTTATTAACCTCACTGGGTTAAAAATGTAGCCATAAACACTAAGTCAGCAAGTAACAACCATCATGATCTAGCAACTAGGTAGCAAAAGAAATCCTTTAAAAACGATCAAACGACATTAAAAATAAAATTAGATGTAAATTCAAGTTTTAGACTGTGGTCAATTGAGGTCTAGACAAAACCCTATGTTTGTTCACTGCCTAGTCTCCAGTCTGCTCTAAGTTTGAAAAGGTAATTGAACTCAGTCTATAATTACTGGATTAGATACAGATGGGCTCTGTACATTTCAGGGGAGGAAAGAACTGTTTTGATTCATTTTATGATTGCCTGTAAGGTCAAACTTTTCAAAATGTACTTTCATCTGTTAAATGGTTTCTCAAAGTCCCAGGGGGACATCTTCAATAACTGATGTTTTAAGCAATTTGGATCTATCAGATCCAGTCTTTGAATGTAATATGCTGTCCATTTTCTAGAATTATAAATGTGCATGTAGGTTAATTGCTACAACTCATACAGATTTTCAAAACTACACTTTTTTAGAAAATTGCAAGTTTTACTCAACAACTGTTACGCATAAATATTTGTAGAATTATTATCATTTAGGGTACAGAATATCTTTGGAAATACAAATAAGTAACACAAATTAGAAATGTCCTTATTCATAATTCCTTCCCATTTGGGAAGGAATGTTCTCTTAGGACTCAACTGAACAATGTTTGAATAGTTCCAACTAAATCAGTTTACTTTTTGCAAAACAAAAAAAAATGAGAAGCATATCTTAATAAAAAAATCCTAAACAGCACTTGAGAAAACTTCATTTTCCATAGGCTCTGATTTGAACCTTCATCTTCACTCTCTCTCAAGGTCAAATGGGAAACAAACCATAAGTGAGCACTAAACTCTCATTCTCCTAAGAATTTTTTGCAAAGTGTTTTCTTCAGTTAAATCAACCGTAACTCTGCAGCCTGTTTCAGTACAACCAGGATTTCATTTTGCTTAGTTAACAGTTCAAATGTTCTACAAAGGGTATCTAGCTCTGCTCTCACTTAGAGACTCTCAGAGATACAGGAATAACAATTTAAAGCAGAAAACACACCATGCAATCAGAAGGCAATATAATAGTTCAGTTCATAGTCTTAAAATCATAGGAAACTTAATTCCAAACTTATATTCAAGAGTTTCAGTTTATTTGTATTACAACAATCATCTTGCTTATAAAATTCCAGTAGGAAGGTATTTTTTTTTGTTACATCACATTTGTGTTTAATCAACAACAATATCTCACCAGCAAAGTCTCAGACTCAGTCAAAAAAGTTATCTTTGTAGGATCAGACATCTATAGAGTTGTTCTGACAGAGACTCAGTATTCAAGCACCGGTAATAAGGATAATTGGAACTATGTTAATATAATCTCCCTCTGTCTCCAAGTAGGCTAATGAAAAAGCAAGTTCTCATGTAGTTTCCATGATTAACACTTTATTCATATTATTTCAAAGTCCTCCACAGAAGGGACATAACCTGAAGGCAGAACCAACCACCACAAAGCCCCAGCAGAAAGAAGCAATAAAGCAACAGAGTTATTTGTATGCCTGCTCAGACAGAAGATCATGTCCATCACCATCAGGCTGCACAGAATTCCTACCACAACTTATAAGTCTCACTGAAAGAAAAGACTTCTTCCACTGCATTTTAAGAATTGATTGATATAAATCAGTTTATTCAAAACAGTTCAACAAACAGACGATGGGGTTTTGTAACAACCACGTACAAACAAATGAAACGAGCATGCAATTTTACTCGAAAGATAAAATCCATGTAATATTTGCCCTATCTTCCTTCCCACATCTATAATGGATGCTTTTAAATGTATTTCTTTAAAATTGAAATAATACTCATATTAGAATTTACATGGGGTGTGTATGCTTAATTCAATAAATCTTGATTTTTATTTAAGATCTATATAAAAAAGGCTTCTTCTTAACTGTAAGCAAAAAAAATAAATTCTCTTCAAAAATGTCTTATTTTTCTTACAAAATAAAATTATAAGTATTTCAAGTGTTTTGTGTGAACCCACAAACTGCTCCTGAAACTACTGTAATTTTTAGACAATAAACTGTGAAGCTAATATAGCTAAATATCCAGGCCACAGCACCATGAATTCTGCATGCTGTAACATGGCAGAAAATAAACAGGATATAAGAAGTTACACTAGGTCACATTTTAGAACAACTATTAACTCTGATATTTTTTCCTTTTTTCTTCTCCATCACATTTTCACTACCTCAAATAAGGATTTTCCTGTATTTGCTGTACAGTTCCTTATATCATATTTAGAAGCATAAGAAACAGTATTTCCCATCAGTATTCCTAAGTATGAACAGTATTCATAAGTATTTCCCATCTACACTTTAATGGATTTTACAACGAGCTAAAAATCTTGGGAACTGGAAACAACATCACCAAGAAAAATAAAGTGTATTCTTACAATAAGCTACTCTCACTTACTGTGCCTTTACACAAACCTTTAAAAAACAAAGAAAGGAGATATCCAATTCATATAGGTGAAACAGTCAGTATGCAGACTACAGCGAGGTAGCATTATTTAATCAATGAACATCTCATATCCATTACTGATTTCTTCACTCTTAAAAACAAAAATCACTTAACCACCTTTATACATAATTCATCCTCTGAAATTTGTGAGGAAGAAATCTGACAAAAAAATCCCCAACATTAAAAAGTGGTTGCTCATTTCACAGTAACAAGCTTCTATGGTAGATTAAGCAGCCTGCAAAGCCTAATATGGCTATTTTATTTTAGAATAACAACTTTAGCATGTTGTTTCCTATACGTTCTTTTATTCCTAAAAACGAAGAGAGAACATTCATACGTTTGCAGTCCAAGGTCAGACTGATCAGAGTCACAGGTCACTGGAGCAGTAGTCTGGGATCTGAAAAAGCAGTATTCAATTCCTTGCTTTGGTATGAAGCAGTGTCCCATATGGAAAAAGGAATTCCTGATCCATCCTTATGCGTTAACTCCTGCATTACTTGTTGAGTACTGTATGTATTTTGAAATACATGCACTTGACTTAAGATACTTCAAATGATGCATAATCTACCAAATGAAGGATCAGCTGAATCACACCTCAAATAATGTGTGCTACTTGTGGCACTGTATCTTACTTTCTTCTTCATAAAATCCATGCAGAAATCAGACACATTTTTTTTCTTGTGATCATGTACCCTAACAAAATAAGATTAAAGGATTTCTTTCCACAAAGTAGATTTTTCAGACTTTAGATCATCTGTGTAGCTCTATTACAAAAAAAAACCCAAAACCAAAAAACCAGAACAACAAAGCAACCACCCACCACTATCACATTTTATAAAAAGGTTGACATCAGAATTGGACACAACATTTTGTCATTTTAGTAGTGCTATACACTTTTCCTTTAATTGATAATTCCCTTTATGCTTTGTTAAACTTACATCTTTTAAAAACTTCAGTTCTTTTTTTTGGTATTGACTTCTATGTGCAATATTTCCTAAGAGTCAAAGAGGTCAAATTATGCCCCATCACATTCACAACCAGAATCAGTAACTACCTTGCTTACACATGCAAAGGTAATGTTAAGTTCAAGAATCTTTGCATACATTTAAGAATTTTCTATATGGCTGAATGAGCCATGCCTCAATTTAAGCCCTCATAAAGCAATGTCTTCCCAAGAATATCACAGCAGAAACCACAGTATGCATCACACTGGCCAGCTGAGTCGACCCAAAGAAAATAACATATAACAAAGACAACTGAAGAAAGTAGAATTTTAAATTAATCAAAAATTTGTAGCTGTCACATGAAAACTAGCATGCAACAAGGTTCTGAAAGAATATCTCAGGAACACACACATCTGTTTAATATTACAAGCCAACTGTCAACATCCTAAGTGAAGTTTTAATTTAATATTTTTTTCTTTCTTGATGTTTTACCTTTAGTCAATGCCTTGTGAGAGTATCAGCTTTCTATAAGAAACTGTTAAATATAAAGAAATGTTATTGTAGCATGTTTATAAAATCATAGTTCGAGAACTTTTTATTTTTCTAAGGCCTGACCACAACTTAATTATCTGCAGGACATTCCAAGCTCACAATTGCAAGCTCCAGTTCCCAAGCAATTTTGAACAATATCTACTGTACAGGACATACAGCACTGCAAATACCACAACATGGTAGTGTTTCCATAAGTCAACATTAGAGCCTTTAGACGTGGTTTTTATTTTCAATAAATATTTGTTTCTCTACTAATCATTAAATGGTTTTTTCATCACCATTACATGTTTGTCTTTCACATGTCAGCTTGCTATCACTGCTTCTTTTTAATAGTGCACTGGTAATAAAAAAGACAGATACATTGTATAACATGCCTTCCATTACACATAAAGTGTCCTGAGAGTGAGCACTATGTTCTTCTACAGCTCATACAATGTTTTCCTTCCTTTTCAGGAAAGAGTAAGAGCCCGGAAAAAAACTTTGGAGGCCTTATTTCCCCCTCTCCCCCCATAAAAAAATAAAAAATTCACTGAATGATCACATTAGAATTTAATGAGAATATCAAAATAATACTTCATATTAGAAGTCTAATAAATTTAGGAGTAAAACCAAGACCCCTTCTCTTATTTTCAACCATAAACCAACATAATATTTAAGAGCTATCCTCACAGAACCTCCACCAATATTCACTTGAAACCCATTTCACAATTCCTACCCAGCTGAGACATGGAGAGGTGGGAAGCACCAGTCACTTGCATCCTGTACTACAGAAATGAAATATTCAGTTTGGAATCAGTGAGATTATATCCACATTCAAAACCGTTTAAAAGTCAACCAAAAAAGGAAATATCCAAAAGGAAATGTCAAGCAATCCATTAATAATGGAAAAGCAAAGACTGAAAGGAATCTGGATTACATCTAATTGTATCTGGGTTTTGTTTTGTTTGGTTTTCAAATGCTGGACAATACCTACGGAAATGGAATAGATGTAAATTTGAGTAGATGAAACACATCTGCTCTTCTACAGTTCTCACCACCCTCTATCAAAAGGGAAGGCAGAGTCAGAATGAAAGGATAAAAAGGGACAACAAACACCTGATCACTATAAAATGTCACGTTTTGGCAGACAGAAAGCTTTGACACGCCACCACGAAGTCAGGAAACTTACATTTTCAAGAAAGTGTCCATCATTTAACATTCTATACAATTATATCACAGTAATATTTTCAACAGTAAAGAACAGTTCCCTCAAATTGCTGGAAATGATTCATACCTCCAATTTTCACCCTTTAATTGCTCTCACTGCTGAAGCTATTGTGCCAGGTTTTATTATTTCCAGTCTGAAAAATATTTTCAAGTATAGTTGGACTGAAGTTTCAAAGACAGAGCACATAATTACCTAATCTTTCACTGAAAAATTATATCATTTTGTCCACAGTGAAACACAGAAAAACTTAATCCACTCATTACCAAAAATCACAAGTAATCAGCTCAGCATTACAGCAAGAACTAACCCTAAGACCAAAACCAGCCTCAATTAACAAAAACATAAATGTGAGTACTATTCATTGAAAGTAATGATAAGTAACTGATTTTTGTGAGAAGTTGTAAAACCTTTATGTTTTTAAATAGCTGTTCCCTGAGATTAGAATTAAATGTTTTTTTGCTGATCACATATGCGAAGCTTAATTAGCATCCTAAATAACAGCATCTACTCATTTTATTAATATTTGGATACACTTCAGAGTTCAAAACAACTTGATTCAGAATGATTCAAAATTATTCAGAAATGGTTTGATAATTGTCAGAGAGAAGAAAACTCCTCAGTTCAAGTCTCTATTTAGCAGAAGATAAAAGAAGTTACTTTTCAAATGTCCAAGAACATCCCTCCCTTTGCAAGGGACAAACTACACACACAGAAAATGAGAACAGCAGGATGGTGAGAAGAGTCACAGCTAAGTCCTTCTCTCAGCTGCTATCCACCAAACTTGTTCTATTTTCAAAAAAGGAGAGGAGGAGGATAATTAGAACTTTAAAGTTACTAACTTCAGGGAAATCAGCTTTATTTTGGCCTCACTGCTAATACCTGGGGAAATAAACCCCAACAGTTAAATCTCTTAACAAATCACACTGATATTCTTTTGAGTATGTTTATTTTTATGTTCACTTCTGTCCCAAGCAAGAGATTATATTTCAACATACATAAATACAGAGCCCAAAGATTGTAGTATCAAAGTACTAAAAATAATGAGCTCCTCTTGCTCCAAAATCTTTGATAAAGAACTCAGAGAAACAGTAAAAAGCCTAAATACATCAATTAAATTCACTAACCTGAAAATATTTTCAGCTTCGTTCTCCCTTCTTCCATTTCCCATCCTTTCTTTCCTATTTAGATGTATTACATCATAACCTCCATATCATTTCCTGATATTCATTCTTTTTATTTTTTATTTTTAACCCATATTTCTATCTCTAATCTTAGACTGGCTCTTCTCCATCATACATCCTTCCATTTACTCCCAGCTATGCCTGGTCGCTTTCTATTGTCTTTCTTTTCCACAGTATCTCTCTGCCTTTCAGACCCCTCGAGCTCCACCATCCTGCCCCTAGCCCACCTTTCTCCTTCAGAGGTCATCCTAATGTATACTCATATGCTCCACAAACTTCCACAAACTTTACCCTTATCTGTGGCAGGATGACAAAGCAAGAACTCTCAAGAAGTGTTGGCTTAATTTGGACAACCACAGTCAGGAAAGAGTTCAGTGACCAGCTACATGATACAACGATTCCTCCAACAACCCCAAGCAAGGAAAGAACCTTCCACAACCAGCCTGGAAGGAGGTAAGGTAAGGACGAAGACAACATCCTCAAAATGGGAACTGCAGCCTTAGATGCTTTTGGATGACTCAGCACCACATGGGTTCCAGTTAGTCAAAACAAAATTAACAGGCAACTAAGGAAAGTTGTCTCCCAAGCCAACTTTCAATCCCACTGTTCTGTTATATTCAGAAAATAATTCCCAGGGAGTTAAGAATGTACTTTAAAACAAACAAACAAAGCTGGGGGTGGGGAGGGGAGGGACACAATGACAGACATTTGCACAGACATTTCCCAAAATGTAAGAGTTCATAACTTTTCCCTCAAGGCCAATCTATACTGTCACCGTTGTTTCTAATGTGAGTTTTGCTAAAACCAGAAGCATTACATGGAGAACATTAGTGATTTGGCATTTAATCCTAATGCATTGAACAAGGTCAGCATTTCATTCTTCTCCAGAAGTATTTTCAAAAAAAATCTTTACTCTGCTATTTCCTTAACCAGCTTTTTATGTGTTTCTCCTCTACTAATTAAAATTACCAACTTCTTTCCCTTCCATCTCTCAGACTAAACTTTTTCTCTAACAAGGATGAAGGAAATGAGAAGTAAAAGCAATGCTCATAATTAAAAACTAACATTAACCATAATTTGCACAGGGAACGAGATAAATCTGAAATATTAGACAGCAGTACGCTGTAACTCCCTATTTGAAAAAGCATAATTCAAAATTATATTTTCTGCCTACAACTCGGGGGAGGGAAACCCATGTGCATGTAAACGAGTACAAAATGCAGCATCACTGGTGAACTCTGGGGAAAAGAGTGACTGTTCATAACTATATATGGGAGAAGTCAGAATTAATCCTAATGACCTCAGCTGTGGGCCCAATTTATTAGAACTTACCTCTCATTAAAAGTTAAGAAGTGAACTGAAATATCACTCGCTGTCCAAAATTTGGCACAGTCATTAATTTCTAATAAAGACTATAACTGGCTACACCACAAGCAGTATATATTTCCCCTGTATCCAAATATTCTCTCATGGGAGTTATTCTTATGCAATCATTAGAGTCAAAACGATCGTATAAACTAACCTTATTAAATCAGGTTATAATTTTTTAGTTTGAGTATAAAACCAAAACCATTAAAGCAACAATTTTAACCATTTTTGGCCATTTCCCTCACAGCACTGGTTAGTATCAGCTATTCAATCACAACAGAAGCAGTCTTTGATGCTCTGCCTGCATTCTGCCACAGACTTTAATGGTACCACTCTTGGATATGGAAGTTTTAAGGATTAAGTCCCTTTCCGGTCTATCCTAGACCCGGCAAATCCATGTCCCATCCTATAAAAGTTAACATAAAAGTTAACATCCTATAAAAGTTAACATAATAAACTGGTTATTTCTTTATTTTGGATATTTCTCAGTCTTTCGAAAAGCTCAGATATAATGTGATTCGCTCTGGAGTCACCAACCTGAACTTGATTCACAACCAGCAGCATAATAATTACTGTATATTCCAATAAAACATTTAATACTTGGCATTTTTATTTTTATATACCTTTTACTTTTAGAACAGAGATGGTGTTACTCCCTGCATCAGTATATTAGTCTGCCAAGAACTGAAGTTACTATATATCCAAAAATAGTAGGCAGTGGAAAAGCCTGTGGACCTCCCAGTCTGCAAGTCTACTCTTTTTCTTATTACATTAAAATTGTATTAAGCACAAGGAATCCTCTGCTTGAAATCTAGATCTCCGGATTTCATCTGCTAATATTTTTCAAAATTTTTTTTGTTTGTAAATCCCTAGAAATTTTCCAGTGAGGGTGTAGACTTGTCTTTCTCTGTTAATACTGCACGTTACACAGTCTTGGTGGCTGAATTTTATTCTTGGTGCTTCTGAAAGCAATCCCAAATAGTCTGAAAGGGATCAGAAAGTATATATGTTTAAAAACACTCAGTTTTAATTGTGCTATGTCAACAATTATATCATGTTATTCAAGGTGGTCCTCTATAGTCAATTTGGGGGACCAGCTACTGGTTTGGAGCATTTTTGGGCTTTATTAAATGAAGTGACAGTGGCAATGATGAAGCCATTGTAAATTCCATATACAAACACTCCTACCCTTTTTTCTCCTATGGGAATGCTCTAAATAACAAACTGTGCAAAAATGTGCAGGAAGACCCCACGTTTGGGATTGAGGACAAAACATCAGCTCTCCATCTCTTCTAACAGCATTGCTCTTTTGAATTATCCCATGGGCTGCATTCCAAACAATGGAATATGCTGGATTTTGCAGGTATGCATGAAAAGCTGTTTTACCCAGAGAATGGGTAAAACATTTTAAAATTAAAAAAAAAAAAAAGCCACCACTACCCTCTGGGTAGCCAAAGCAGCGTACAAAAGTCAGGTAGCCTTGAAACTAAAAGGTTTGCTTAAAATTTATATTCAATGCCATTTGTTCTGGCTTTCACGAGAACTAGTTTTGGAGACAAGTTTTATGTGAGGATTTTTCCTCCTCATTACACATTTGTACAGAGCAGCTGAACATATTTTTTATGTGAATATTGGCCTATCATACCAATTTTTTTTGAAGAATCAGTTAATCATCCTACAGAATCCATACACAGAGCTTATATGAATAACAGATGTTGCAGCCTCATGAATCTGGCATCCTTATGTGTTCAACAGCTTCAAACATGGACATTTGATCATTCTGAAATTTTGCATTTAAAGACTAAGAAACATTTAACCTTTCAATTTTTCCAATCTCAAGGATATGTTTTCAGATATGCCTGGTATTGGTTTTGAATTCATGCTACAACACTTCATTTTTTAGCTTTTTGCAAAACTTTAAGAAGAGAACCTCCCATAGCAAATCAGGAGATTTTATTCATGGCTGCAATCAAGCCTGCCATGAAATTCTACTTGACCATTTTTTTATATTTATTTCTGTTAATAGGCTGTATGACCCTCGATTCTATTTCTCCAACACATATTGAACAGTGAGTAGAGATAAAAGGTTCTCTTTCCTTCAATATTTTCAAATACCTAAGCAGCATATGACACAGATGATATTTCCAATAGCTCATACTTGCCATTAAAAAAAACCAGGAAAGGCTTAAACAGTCAGATTTCCTAATATTGTCCTAAAACAGAAACTCAAATGCCAAACACCTTCCAAAACTGACATCTTTTAAAATATCCAAAATAACAGATTTAAGACATTGTAAAGCTGTGAACTAGTCTCACAAACTCAGCCTCTGCGCTGCTTATGTTTGTCACTGAGCACTTACTGCAAGTCTGGTTTTTTTTTCTTGAATACTTCTGCTCTAATCAGTAAAATTCTTCAATCATTTAGCTTAATCCCAAATCTGACACCATATGAAGGAACAAATATATTGGGTCTGTGTGGCAAGGTTTTGGTAGCAGGGGGGCTATGGAGTGGCTTCTGTGAGAAGCTGCCCAAAGCTCCCCCCCATGTCTGACAGAGCAAACACCAACCAGCTCCAAGATGGACCTGTCACTGGCCAAGGCCAAGCCCAGCAGCAAAAGTGGTTGTGCCTCTGGGATAAGTGTTAAGAAGGGGGTGCAAATGTGTTGCTGCACAACAGTAACTGCAGGTGGAGAGAGGAGGGAGAATATACGAGAGGAACAACTGTGCAGACACCAAGTTCAAGTGCAGAAGCAGAGGCACCGAAGCAGAGATGTCCTGCTGCCCACAGTGCAGACCATGGTGAGGCAGCTGCCCCCCTGCAGCCCATGACAGTCCATGGTGGAACAGAGATCCACCTGCAGCCCCTGGAGGACCCCCCACTGGAGCAACTGGAGGTGCCCAAAGGCAGCCGTGACCCCATGGGAAGTTCAAGCAGTCTCCTGGCAGGACCTGTGACCCCATTGAGAGAGGAGCAAGCCCACAGTGGAGCAGTTGTGCTGGCAGGACTTGTGACACCACAGGGGATCCAGGCAGGACCAGCTTGTTCCTGAAAGACTGCACCCCATGGGAGGGACCCCATGCTGGAACAAGGAAAGAGAGTGAGGAGTCCTCCCCTGTGGAGGAAGGCACAGCAGAGACACTGTGCAATGACCTGACTGCAGCCCCCATTCCCAGTCCCCCTGTGCCACTGGTGAGGAGGAGGCAGAGAATTAGTGAAGAAGGGAGAGGTGGGAGAAAGGTGTTATTAAGAATTTGGTTTATTTCTCAATATCCTATTCTGATTTGACTGGTAACAAATTAAATTCATTTCCCCAATTTAAGTCGATTTTATCCATGACATTAACTACTGAGTGGTCTCTCCCTGTCCTTATGGCCCATGAGCCTTTTGTTCTATTTTCTGTCCCCTGTCCAGATGAGGAGGACAGAGATAGAGCAGCTTTGGTGGGCACCTGGTATCCAGTCAGGATCAACCTGCCTCAGCTACATATGCCTGTACAAGTATGACAGAATACAAACTTAAATATCCCTGTATACTGCACTAAAAATAGCCATGTAACTGTAAAGTCTAAGAGAAAAAATGCTGCTTTTGTTTTAATTCATCAAAAAGCACTAACATACAGATAATGAATTCTAACAATCTTTTATAAATTGCAAGCAATGGAAAGTATGTCACTGTAACTGTAGCTTTCCTCTAGGGAATCCCTCTAGAATCATTTCTTACCTGGTCCTAGTCAATATGCAACTGGTGAAGAGATGGAGACATGCCAGAAACATTCACCATACATAAAGCGTAAGTCATCTTTCATTACATATCAGACAACTCAATGGTTGTACAATGCAGCTGACAGACCAAAAAAACCCCAAACCAAACAAACAGTGATGGGTCAATGCTAGGGCAAAGAAAATCCTTTCAACAAGTTCACAGCCATAACATTAATCTTCGATTTATATGGATCAGTTTTGTCACAGATTAACAACATCACCAGCAACACCAGTCTCTGCAACCAACATTACCGTGGTTATAGATGACCTCGTAACATCCTTGTGTTAACAACTTAGTCTTAAATACAAAAACCTTCATCAGCTCCCCAGAGACTGCAGCAATACAGTATACCTGAGCATAAAACAGTCAGCTTCAAAAAAATACAAAGTAATACAGAATGTTGAAGTATTTTCTTGTGACTAACACAGAATACCAAGAGCACACAGATATCCTTTCATCTCTACACCAGCTTCCCCACACCATATCTATTCAAGTCAAAACCCTTATATTCTACATTCTCTATGTCTGCATCAATCCACCAAAAAAATCACATTAAGTTTGAGAATGTAAACCAGGACTTTATAACTCTATCTCCCAAGAGCAATGAAACTTCACCATAAATACAGGTGCCCACTGTGTAGGATTACTGCTACAATTTTGCCAGCTTCTTCCTCAAATGCTAAGCACCTTCAATCTTCCTTCTTAAACATCACTTAAGACTGTACACAATGAAAACAAAAAACAAACAAACAAACAAACAAACAAAAAATCTCCACAGTTCTCAAATCCTAGAGCAAGACTCATAGTCCTTCAGGGGCAGAAAGGAGAAAAAGAATATACAACATACAATAGAATTACATCACTTAACACAGTTCAGTCAAGTGTTCAAACACATGAATAACATGACACAAAACCTCCATGGGATGGACTACAAAGGAGACTTCTGATACTACAGCTAAGCAGCCACCCAGTCTCACACTCCACCTGTGCTGCCAGGGCTGGCTGATGCTTCTGGAGCTTGGAGCACTAGTGGCATCAGTACAGCTCTACCTGCAAGATGCTACGCAAAGCCACCCAGAATATAATGTTGAAAGGAGAAATTCTGTGTGTGGACTCCGTGTATTTCACTATTTCCATATTTGCAGGTCAAATGGAGAACTTCCACTATGGACTTTTGGCTTGTCTAGTTTGGAGAAAAGATGGCTGAGGAGCCATCTTTGCTCTCTACAGTTTCCTGGGGAGGGGACCTGAAGAAGGAGGTGCCGGCCTTTTCTCTCCGGTATCCAGGGATGGGACGAGTGGGAATGGTTCAAAGCTATGCTGTGGGAGGTTTAGGATGGACATTAGGAAGCATTTCTTTACTGAGAGGGTGGTCAAACACCAGAACAGGCTTCCCAGAGAGGTGGTCAATGCCCCACACCCCAAGTTGCACAGTCTTGGCCAAAGCAGCTAAGTTTTTAATTGCAAGGCAAAACAAAGTATTTGAAAGAGGGTGTGGCACATACATAATCAAACTGAACTGTATTTGGCTGAAACAAGCAGTTAAAATCATAATTTATTTACAGCTTATTCTTCTAGCTGTAGTTTCAGTGCTTTATTCACACATTTAGATGGTGGTCTCAGCACCAGCCCAAGTGCAGATTTAAAAGTTTCAGCTTTGTTGATGAAGAAGATTGAAATTGAGTAGTCTACTCTGTTCTGCCTTGGGTAAGACTGAAGAAGCCTGTTCTCTCTAACACTGCCTTTAGTTAAAATCAGAAAAAATGTGTGGGGGGGGAGGAGGTAGATCTCATGGACAAAGATCACGAATGTAATTTTATGGACAGGTCTGACTGCTACAGATAGATCCCTCCTAGCAACTCACAGCTGAAAAGTCACATATCATTTTTTTCTAATGGTGAATAATTATATGTTCATTTAACAGGTACTCAACTTGACACCTCTGCTTAGGCCTCAAAGCAGTCACTGAGCCACTAAACTCAAGTGTTATAAAACACATCAGTTTTTATGTACTCTCTCTCACAACTGGGAAACATACAAAGAGCACAGAAATATGACATTAATATCTATGCTTGAAAACTAAATCATCCCTAGGTCAGAAAGTGACAGAACAAGACAACTTGTGCATTCTTCATTTAGTCCTAAATTTGCATATGCGTTCCGTAAGCCTGTATCCTCAGAGACTGTATTAAGCAGCCTTTTTCTCTTAGTTTTGAAAGTACAGTCCAGTGTACTTTAATATTAAATATATGTTATTGAAACTTTGCCTTTGACTCAGTATGGAGGAAAACAATCTGTGACAAAACTGTTCTTACAGAACGACTGTGCACTGAGTTACTAATGCCAGTCAGCTTTCAGGTCTGTAATTCCTTAACTTTCCAGTGCTTGTCTTTTCAAGTCTTAAAACGTTCCGATTACCTATGTACATTTAATTTGCCTAGGACCGGCATTTTACAGCCATACCGTGCGGCAGGGGAGGCAACCAAACTAAAGGCAGCAAGTAGGAAAAGGAATTACAAACGCTGACGAACACAAGTGCTGGGGGAGCGCTCTCTTACGTGGCAGCTGGCGTGAGGGAACACCCGTGCACGCCGGCACGGCCGAAGGGACGGCGGTTCTGCACCACGGAACCGCAGCCTTGGCAGGAGGGGCCGCGGCCCGGAGAGCCCCCGGGCCGCCCCGGAGGAGCCTGGAGGCGACAGCCGGGCTCGGAGCCGCCCCCGGCCGCCACAGCCGCGCCGGCCCGCGGCTCTCCCAGCCCACACCCGTGGTGGGAAAGCCGTGCCCCGGGGCTCTCTGTGGGCGGCTCCGGGGCCTGCTCGCTGTCCCGGGTCCCGGCCGGACGCTCCGGGGCCTCAACTCACACTTCCCGGGCGCGGCGGTGAAGTCGCTCTTGGAGCGGGTGGCGCCCCGCTTGAAGCAGCTCGTCCCTGGCGCTGGTCCCCGCCGCCACCCCCAGCGCCTTGTTTGCGGGTCTTGACGGTCCTTCACGCTGGCCTTGAAGAGCAGCGTGATGTCCACCGCATGGCGCCCGCCGGTGCGCCGCTCGCCCGTCCCCCGCGCAACGCGGCCCCGCGCGGCGCTTCCGCCTGCGCGGCGGGCGGGGGGGCGGGAGGCTCCCGCTTCCATCGGGAAGCGCTCGGGAGCGGCTCGTGCCCGCGGGAACCGGCGACGCGAGTGCGGACACGGGGGGCTGCCGCCTCCTCCGGTCTAATAGCGGCTCTGCGGGGAATCAGAGCTATATTCCAGCAAAACTCGGGCGCGTAGGTCAGGCCGCCCCGCTGCGGTGCCGTGGCAGGTGTCGCCAGTGGTGCTGTTCCCCGCGGTGTCCCAGGCTCGGCAGCTTGGTCGTGGAAAGACAGGTTAGTTAGAGTTGATTAATACACGTTAGCAGATCTGCACTGGGTCGGGAATTGGCGCTGGTGTGAGACTGCCCTAGGAAATGGCCACACGTGCGATCAGACAGTGATTGTTTCTCTGGGTGACCGGTGACAGGACACAAGGGAAGGGCCTGAAGTTGTGTCAGGGGAGGTTTAGGTTGGATAGCAGAAAAAGTTTTTTCATCCAGAGGGTGGTTGGGCACTGGAACAGGATCCCCAGGGAAGTGGTCACAACACCAAGCCTGGCAGAGTTCAAGGAGCATTTGGACGATACTCTCGGGCACATGGTGTGACTCTTGGGAATGGTCCTGTGCAGGGCCAGGAGTTGGACACGACAATCCTTGTAGGTCCCTTCCAACTCAGCATATTCTGTGACTCTGTCTCTGTCTAAGCTTTTGACCCAATAACTAGTGGTGGTGTTTTTAGAGAGAGAGAGAGAGAGAGAGAGGGAGATATGTGTGTATATGTAAGTGTGTATATGTAAATATATGTATCTATATATATATGCCATCTAATGCTCTGGGATCCAGCAGACACCATGTAGTTTTTAACTGTCCTTTCACTGACCAGAAGCACATTCCCTGAGATAGTTTCCAAAGAACACAATTTCAAAATCCTACCTCGCCTCAGTGGACTGGAACTTAATCAACCACAGCTATTTTTCCTATCTACTCCAGGGTACAAGGCTTTCTTCTCTGGTTGATTACTATTCTGCTTTCCGTTCAATTCCCATCAACTCAGCCTTGGCTATATATTAGTGGTTCCCTCATAGTTATATTGCAATTAGTATTCATTCATACTTTGTTATTACTGTTCTATTTTAAATTGTGTTTTTATTGTGGTATAGATATGTATTTCTAATTAAAGGAATAGACTGTTTGAAGTCCCTGTCCTCGGTGCTGGATTTACCATGAGAATATATTTAAAGTATTAAAAAAGTGGACAATGAAGGAGATTAAAGTTGTCACTCTAGGAAGGCCAGCAGTATTTGATTGAACCTTGAGCCAAATGCTTTGCTCTTTCAAGATTAAGAAATTCAGTATAAAGCTACTTGAGCAAAGGACATGTTTAATAAAGCTGTGTGAAACTCACACATGGTAAATCAGATACTTTCAGTTATGTTTCCTAAAATTGGTGGTTTTTTTTCCCTTGCATAACAAAGCAAGCACATTTAATAAAATTCCAAGAGTGTTGTGATTACACTGATACCCTTCACTGTTAAACTCCTTGAAGACTCTTCTGAGATGTGTTTGTGAATGCTATATGTTTCAGGTGCTGTGGTTTTGTCAGTAAGTAATAACTCATTCCACAAACACAGGCACTTGCACAGGTAGCTTTTTGCCAGTAGAAATAAGAAGTTCACTGCTCAGCCCTTGCTAGTATGCTCCTGAAAGTGTAGGTGATACCATTAACCTCTGGTTTTGTGCACCTTCAACTATGTAGTTTGTTCCAATATTTAATGAAGCAAACATTTACACTCCCTTGAAGTATTCCCATTTAAGTGGCTATTGGATAAGAATCTACAGAGTTTTTCCTATTAGGGTGCTGCTTTTTGACATTTAAACTGTAGAAACTTCCCATCCTGCTTTTAGGAAAAAAACACTTATTGGTGCCTATGTGAAGTAATAGTTTAATAGTTTTCTAATGAAATTTAAGTTCTTTAAAATAACTGGAATACTCTAAACATTTTTGGAAGAAAAAAGAAACTACAGTTTATTGAAGCAAAATAAATTTTAACAGACATGCTGTAGTTTACCTTCCAACTTTGCAAAGGTTTATGCACATGTTAAACTACTGTGAATACTCCCTCTGAGGTCAATGGAACCACACATGGCACACACAGTTAAGCACATAACTCTTCCACTGGATCAGGACCTTACCTGGAAAGTTTTTCAGGAACGAGATCATGTCCTTATTTCTACTTTTACTTATTTATTTGTGCTTTGTGTATGTGACCAACAGTTACTGAAAAAACACCCCAAAACAGCCATAGTAGTAGTAATAGTACACAACCAATTTTGAACCTCAGCAGTCTTAAAACTTCCATTCAGGCCCAAGGAGATAAACAGAGACACATTTTAAAAGGAACAGAGTATTAAAATTCCATATAGCTGATCTCATCTGTCAGAAATAGACTGAACAGTTAATCTGGCAAAGGAAAAAGTTAAAGTACGTTTTTAATGTGAAAGAAGGTTGCTCAAGTGGTCTAACTCATTAGGTATATAATACCCAGGGCCTCTGCTGTAGAGATAAATAGATAGCTTTGAAGATTACAACTGCTTTAAAATCAGTTGCTAAGAACTGCTGCCCAAAGCTTTTATTTGAACTTGATCCTAGCTTCCTGTATACAGTAACTGCATCTGCTCAGTAGTTATTTGCACTTCCACAGCCACCTCCTTTGAAAGCTTATGGCTTACTTTGGAGCAGATAGGTTTCAACAGTATGTGCTTGAGCTTCCTGTAATTGCTAAAAAAACTGATCTTGAAATTTAAGATTTTAAGTTTGGAGTGAAATCCCAAAACCACACACAAAGGACTACAGTCCCACCACAAGCAATGCAGGTAAGTCTGTAAGACTACATGCACTGTGCACTCTCTTGTGCCTCAGCGGGAACATGTCTGGATGAGAAGAAATTAGGACTTTGCAAACTACAACAGTTTTGTGTGCAGTGTGAGAGCAGCCTGGTGATCATCAGGTCTTGGTGTACCTTCTTAACAGGCACGTCCTGTAAAATGTCCTGGGCAAACCTGCTAGTGAAAAGGAGTCGATGTTTCCTTGTGATTGTCAATGAATGTGCCCAGTAAAGAGGGGCCAGTGGGGTTTGTCTCCACTCAGACACAGGTAACTCCTCAAATTTCCTTTGGTGTGAGAAGTAAACACGAGCAATAGAGCTCCTGAACGTCTTCCCTTCCAATGTGACAAGGGTCCATATTTGGCACAGGCAATATCAAAAGGAAGACAGTTTGCTCACAGTGCACATTTGTGATCAACACAAATCAAAAAGGAAGAAACTGTATTTGATGACAGTTTAAACTTTTAAACCAACAGCATGCATGCTTATTGACTTGCACTCAAAGTAAATACAACTTTGTGGATGTATAAAGAAATCTTTGGTGTTTAAAAGTAGAACTGGAAGACAATTCAACCTGTACAAAGGAAGTATGGTCACTGTATACACTGAAACAAAGTTTTGTGGAAACAATGAATATGAACTGCATAGATATAAGCAACTTCTGTTGTCTGTGACAACAAATATTTACTGCTAGAAACCAGTTCAATTGGCAGTGCCATCAAGGTTCTGTTATTCTTCCTGGAACTAGACCATCACAACAAAATTTACACCAAAAATGGTTCGAATAGAAACCCTTTACGTAAAATATATTTTTGCCTTAGAACAGGTCTGTATATATGATGTATAACAGTAGAAATTTTTAGAAAAAATAACTCGATTTTCCAATTGTTCAGAAGCATATTTCATTCAAAAGGAAGTCAGTTATAAACCCATCCTTTAGTTGTAATGTAAATCCTAACATGATACATGCTATCCAGATTACATCACCAAAGAAGTGTGTGTGTGTTTCTGCTTCTGCGTGTGTGTGTGTTCAATGCAATTAAATTTGAACTACTGAAATATTAAAGAGCTGGCTAGTGCATGCAAGAACAATCCTCAGGAGTGATGATTCTTCCCCAATGAAATGGAAACACTATCCTTGCCTTTGGACATTATATGTAAAAAGCAGGTAAAATTCCAAGTGAGGAAGAAAACTGTAGTTCTTCACCAGAAAAAAATTACCTTTTAGACAAGGTTTTATAAGAAAGAAACAAACCCAATTATATAGATGTTATTCTCCAAAGCATCAAAATTCAGAGGGTAAAATCTTCAGAGGGTAAAATTGTTTGCTCAATTTGTAACTCAAATTGTAAAACTGCTTATCCTGCAAAGCTTTAACTCTTATAATACAGTGTATATTAGGGGTTTTCTTGGCCACCTTATCACTACTGCTTCTTGGCTGATCCAACAGTAGCAGTAGTTAGAGTAAATGAACTTTAAGAGTTGTGAAAATATAGATGGCAATAACCCAGCTGAGACAGAGTGCCCTTTGAACAGTCTCTAAATGACACTGATGAATGTTAAGAGGCAGCTTTGACTAAGCTCAGGAATGTTCAGGTGTAGTGCCTTGTGCATACACAACCTGATTTTCTGCCACAAGCTTCCCTGAGTAGATGAACCCCTATAAACTGAGCAGCAGCCAGCACAGAGAAATCAATGCAGACTTGTTACACATATAATTTAATATAGGTAGTGAAGAAAATGAATATTGCTAACAACTACACACTATGTCACCCTATGGGGCCTTAGAAATGGGATACAATGAGCACAAAAGACGGGCCTGAATTTTGCATGCCCCTGCCCACAATATTGAATGCAAGAGGATTTGGCTTGAAAATATTTATGCAATAAATATTGTATATGTAGGATGCTCACATTGTCCCACAAGCTCTGAGTTACTGGCAGTGACTAGAGATAAAAGAATGTATGCAAGAGATCCTTCAGAAATTCCCCATGAAAAATAATGTTGATAGGCCAACTGTGAAAAGAGGAGGAGAGAGGTTAAAAAAAACACTTTTCTGGAACTGTCCTACTATGAAGACTGAAAAGCAGTGCAGACACAGCTGTTCCCCATAACTTAGACCAGATTCAATTTATTTCTCAATATTCATGGTTTTAGAAGTGAAACCAACCTAGCTACTCTCTAAAATTCCAACCCCTTAATGAAAATGGATAAGAAAAAAAAATCTCTTATGGAATATGAAGATGAACTTCAGTCATGGAACACAACACAGAACATATTGATGTCTTGTATTCAACAGGAACTGTATTTAAATGTGATCCTCCATTGATTCCATATTAACAAACAAAAGTGAAGTTATTTACAAACAGTGATATAAGAAAAGGAGTTGTGAAATCTGGATCATTTTTGTTCAATTTTCTCATAAGAAACTCAAATCCTGCTGTGTACATAACACACCATCCAACATGATGGTTGGACGGGCACTTAGTTTATGTTATTATGTGTGCTTTTTCAAAAGACGAAAAAGCAAATGAATTTTAATTTTGTTTCAATTGATGTAAACTTCAATGACCAACTGATATGTAAGGGAAATAATGTCCTAGTGCCTAAGTGCTTCCCACATTTATAGGGTCAGAAATAACAATAAACCAAATCAAAGACATTTCCGTTGTTGGGATTTGAATCAGGCCCAGCCTACGTCACTAGAGATTCTACAAAGTCTTTGCCAAACCCACAAAGGACTGGAGTAATTCCATAGCTCCATTCGGACATTTCTGAGGTTAGGCAATGGCTCTCTATCTGCTGGATATCACTAGATTGACTTGTCACAGTGGCTTTCACAATAACTAAAGCAGCAATAAAGACACCAAATTAATTGACATTGCAGTACTCAAAATTATGTTATCTGTAGTTATATTACTTATGACTAAGATTATGTACATTCTCACAGTATTTGCCTACTTTACTTACAGCTAAACTCCCTGAACTTTTCATGACTCAGTTGCACAAAGCACTACTGTGGGTACAAGGGAAGGAATGGGAAAAAATAGCTTGTGGAAAAAAGGGTAGAACGGTACTGCAACAGCCCCAGCTTATATTGATTTATTCTGTCAGTGAACAGACACAAAAAACAAACCAGCGGAAATAAACCAGGAAGAGTAGCCTTTTAGAGAATCATTTTGTTCTCATGTATATCATCTCGGTTTAGTAAATCCACAAAGCCAGCAAATGAGGCATAGAAATAGAGTGCTTGACTCTATTCTTGCTTATTTTGGTAGAAGCAGGAGTTAAACTAGATTAAAAGGTGTTAGAGCCCTTCTGACGTGTTTGCAGCCTGCACAGCAGTGCTGTATAGAGATCCCTGAGCTGGCTCCAAGCAGACTGGCATGTCCACAGTGTACTAGTGCCCTGAATGGTTTCTGCCAAAGTGTAATCATATCCCCTTAGCCTTTCAGCTTAGACTTGTACAAAGGCATTATTATTGCAATACAGAAAGTACCTTACCTGACAGGGTCTTAGAGCCAATTTGTTTTTTTCATGTTGATGACTGAGAGTCAGGGGCCTGGCTTTCCTGGTCATCTCTCTTTTCCAACTGATGAACCTTCAGTTTAGAGCAGAAATCCTTCTTTTAGTCCCTAAGGGGAAAATAAGGAAAGAATTGATACTCCTTAACTCTAAATAATCTCAGAGCTGGTACACAGTCTCAAGTCATTCTCTAGCCACTTCTACAGCCAGTTACCCTTTTGGTAAAGTGTGCTATTCATTCTAAGGGACATTGTCATGGACATCTTCTATCAGTGCCTATTTTGACAATCTACTTTAGACTAGACCCTCAGCTCAGACTGGCTGTCTCTGGAGATTAAATAAATATAATCTTTCTTATCATGGTGCTTCCTGTGATAAAAATGAAATATATCAAAATGAAATGATTCAATACTTCCTTGAGAACACTGGAGGGAGCTCACAGAAAGAGACAGGAAAAAAAGAGAAAAGGTGGCAAGACAAGTTGCTCCAGTTATCTGAAAAGTTCCATGAATATTTGCACTTATAGATTGTGTTTCATTTTGATATATGTAGAAAGTGTAGGAAAGAGGTATTTTTGTTTATATTAAATTCTGGTGATTTTTCTCTGTATTTGTATCCTGGCATCATTGTAACTTTCTATTTTGAACACATTTACTTAGAAAACATGCTTAACAGGCCTTTTCTTTTTCATTTAAGTTGATGTTTATTTGAATTCTCTTGTTTCTGTTCACTTGGCTTCATGCTCTGCAGTCTGATATTTAATCTAAAATGAGGGAGAGGGACTTTGGCAAACCGTAGTTATACATCCCCTAGGAAAATACCATCATCTTCAGTGAACACAACATAATGAGAAGGTGTCCTATTACATAATTGAGGAGGCATTGTCTTTTATATGCATTCTGGTTCATTTTTCACACTAAATTAATCTTAATAAGCATCTGCTTTGAGTAAAGAGAGTTTTGTGATATTTCAACCATGACCTCTCTGGAAGTCCAAATGATTTTACTTTATGTTTCAGACTGGAGTATTCTTTTGAAACATTTCCCTT
Source organism: Manacus vitellinus (assembly GCF_001715985.3). Lineage (NCBI taxonomy): Eukaryota > Metazoa > Chordata > Aves > Passeriformes > Pipridae > Manacus > Manacus vitellinus. The sequence continues at coordinate 7,259,489 of NW_021938789.1, read as the reverse complement.
TACTATATGATAACCAGTATGTTAACATGAGCTGATTAATCCCATCAGTCTAACACTGATACCATGGCTTTTATGCCCTTTCCCTAGTAAACTTATGGCTGCAAACACACTGGCTTCTTAAATGAAGTCAGGGCAATCCTGCAGATTATGGAGGTCAAATTTGATGATCACAGTGGTCCCCTCTGGCATATAATCTATGAATCTGTAATTCAAACTGGAAGAAATACAAATAACTGTACAATAGCATTAACTGAAGAAATAAAACTAGCTTCTTTTAAGACAGCGTTTGATATATTTATGAAAAAGATTATATGAACTGGTTGCCTGCAATAGCTGAAGGAAGGATTTGGTGGCCCTGCAGTCACTTCCAGAACTATTTTACTGTGTTTCAATTGCTCATCATCTTGCTCTCATTTTTAATATTTGTTTTAAAACAGTTTTTGATACAGTTACTAGGATAACAAATTAAAGATGGATTTTAGCTTTTTAAAGAAAGGCTCTCTTTCATTTTGGATGACAGACTGAATTGAGGCTTATGAATAATGCTTGTGTTGACCTGCCAGAATATGTCTTTGCAGCAATGGATTCTCAAATACCCAGGCTGAGCTTATTCATTTTGAAGTCAATGGGAGGGTAGGCAATACAGCCCAGTGCTGAATCAGGCTGAATTTTAGCGTAACAGTGATCATATACTGTGTTTCTTTAAAAAATAAGAAAATACTTTGCAAAGGCCATATTTCATTTTCTGTGTAGGACTTTTACTATAGAGTTTATCTGCTCAAAATTCTACTCCCATATGGCATGTGTTAAAGAAAATGTTCCAAATATGTTGCAAAGTTCCAGAGTTACAGTTCTTTCTTGTCCTAGTAGTTTGTAAGGTTTGACAGAGTTGAAGCTCAGGGAAGACCTGGACTGAATGAATATGGGAAATGGAGACATTTCCAAGAAAAGTAGGAAGTGGGTTTGGTAATTTACTCAGTAACACACTAAGGATCTGGTCCAATTAAAATAATGGGTAAAATTTACACTGGCTCAGAGGAAATAAACACAATACATTTCAAAAGCAAGCTTCTTACTTGCTCTGGAGATACATCTCAGATGAAACTAATGGAGATTCACATTCCCTTTTGTCATTACCCATTTCATGGCAGTTTTTAACAGGATTGAGATTGGGAAAAGGGTTGCACACCATCATACATGTCTTGGCTAAATTTAATTTGCAGCAACTGTTTTAACTACCTTCATTTCTTCCTGTGGTTTCCATTCTTTATAGTGTTGCTAGATTTTACTACCTCTGCTGCATTTTCCTCAAGACCTACTTGTCTTCCACTGACAGGTGACTAGCTCCTGGTATGTTTTGCTGCCTTGTGGAAGGATTTATGGAATTTTGTAGGCATTTGTGAGCACTTAGAGCTGCTTGATTGCAAAAGAGCTTGGAGATGCTGGTTTAAATTCATAATCACTGGAAATATAAATATGTAAACCAAAAGCTTAAAGCAAGAGCACACTTAGTCTACGTTCTTTTTCCTCCTCTTCTCTCACTCTAAGAAGAAGTTAAAGTATTTGTTTTATTAAAGGTTAATATTTTTTGTATTGTTTCCATTTCTTTGTCTGCTTATTGGCAAAGCACCAGCAGATTGCTTACACAGAACAAGAAGCAAACGCACACAGCCTCAGGATGCAGTTACAGCATCTCTTAAGGTAATGTAAGTTCAGGCTGGTGCTGAAAGACCCATCCTGCCTGTTGCCTGCCCTGGCAGCCTGTGCCCATGTGCTGTCATTACCACTTGTGTGGCTGCCCAGTCAAGCAGATCGCCTTGCATTTTCTGTAGGCTTATATTTCCATCAGATTGGCTTGCTCATGACCACGAGTGCCAGCATATTTAATGCATCAAGAGTGCATAACCAGAGGCAACTTGGAGGTTAGGACTCCCTTTTCCAGTAATGATCCCAAGTAAGAGTGACATAAACTGATAAAGAAACCATGCCTGTGGTTTTTAAAGATTACTAGCGATTATGGCTGCGTCTGTTTCTGGATATGTAATTTAAGTTATTTTTTAGAACATGTGAAATTAAAAATCCTTTGATAACCAGATACCTTTAAGGTTCTCAAATAGAGCTTACACACACACAAAAAAATAATTTCTGAAAATCTTAGCTATAATTCTCTTTCTTAGGGCTTTATATCTACAGAAGTCTCTCAGAGATGGATTATTTTGTTGTTACCTCTTCAGAGTTGAACATCAAACCCCTCATCTTTATGAGATGCAATAATACAAATATGGGATAAAAATAACAGTAAATTCATATTCTAAGGTTAGTATCAACTGAGTGGATTTCAGAGATACATTAAAAGTTCCATTTGAATTTTTTTTACAAAAAAAAGTTAGCAAATTCCTTGCAGTGTATCATATCATGTAGATTTTAACACCTCTACCTACAATCCAAACTTTGAATCAAGATTACTTGAGTGGGTATCAGCTATCATGCATCACCAAACCCATTTATTCAATTCATTGTCCCCTTTCCTTTCCAACCCATAGTTGCTTGCAACATACATGCTTAAACTTGCAACTGTAATTCATGTGTCAACACATTTCCATTAGCTGATCACAAATTATCAACTTCAGTTCTAGAAGTCTGACCACAGGTAAGTTTTCCCTTTGTCCAGCTCAGATGGAGATTTTGAATGTGATTATAAGTGATAAGGTATGTAATGATAGCAATGTTTTGTGCTTGAAAGGGCATTTTTAGACTTTCATGCTTGTGAATACATTTGTGTAGAACTAAATTACTATGAAACTATGGTGTGCATATAGTCCAATGCATATGCATATGGGGTTATTCAGAGATTTTAAAAAACTTGTTTAGCAACCTTATTGCTTAACAATTAACTGGAACAACATGAACTATAAATTTGTAAGTTAAGATGGTTTTAAAGGAATAATACCTGTAGAAGAAATACAACTGTGGATTAGAATTTGACTTGGAGAAGAATATTACTTTAGTATGAGCAGGGTGGTCTTTCCCAGCTGATCCCCCAGGTAAGAAGTAAAGTGAAGTGCCTCCACACGCAGCTCAAAATCACTTCCCGAAAGTTCTGATGTAGCATTGTTGGAGAAGTCCTGTTCTCTGGGCTGCTTTTGGGACAGAGATGAAGAGGCTATAGGTCTGAAGGAAATAAGCCCACAGCCTCAATGCATGGGAAATTCTTGTGTTATTCACAGGCTGCACTGAGGGAACTCAGCTGAGCTGTGTTAGTTTGACTGCCACAAGACTGGGAGCACAGTGCCGGCAGACAGTCTTATGTGTTTTCAGCTCTGTGAATTCAGGAACCTTAGATAACCTGTGTGATCACTGGCAACTCATGAGCACTGGTGGATGTTGCCTCTGAAGCCCACTTATTAATTCAGCAAAGCATTTTCTTTCTCATGTTCTTTACAAAAAGAAATAAACTAACTCCTTATTATGAATTCAGTTTCAAATAATGTCGGGCTAATTACTGCTATTAATTATAGCAGAGAGCTTGAAGACATAGGTTTCCATATGAGCATGCAGCAAGTATTGCTAGACATCACTTACTGGCGAATGCTTCCTCAAAACAAAAGTCCACTTCCAATAGAAACATCTCTAAAATGCTTCTGTTGGCATATCTGCTATATTCATACATGAACTACAAAAAAAAAAAAGCTCTCTTTTCTGCCCTTTCATATCCAAAAGATTGCACTTTTCTCACTGACTTAAAGACAGGAAGCAAGGCAGATGCAAAGCTGGTAAAAAAATGAAAATATGATTGGTTTTATCTGAAAGATGCCTCTTTCTGTAGTTTTTTAGAAGGCAGCAATAATCTTGCTTTTAATTTCAAAGGGTTAGTTTGCTTTTATGAAATTTTCTGTTTGTCATTTGGTTTATTGCAATAATTCCTTATTTGCATGACAGGTTTTACAAGCAAAATGGTTGACTACAAAATAATAAAACCTGACAGCTTCTTATTAAAACAGTGTCAAATCTTTAACCCACTTGTTCAGCTTTTTCACCACCTTTCACTAAAAATGTGAATACAGATTTGCCCCGAAATAGTTTTACATTTTTAAATCCAAATTGTTAAACATGTTAACCTATCCATTTATATGTATTCATATATTTCATTTACACTTTGAAATCAAATCGGTGTAATCCTATGGATTCCCAGCCTTATTGAGATGATTTTGAAGCAATGTCCGTGGTCAGCTCTTGTCAAATTTTTGCTAAATTGTTAAAGGATTGTTAAATCAAAACAACCCTTTTATAATGAGACACTCATATTAGCCCAAACATGGTCATAGCCTATTTGTTCACACTTGACTGAATTTATGACCGCTTAGCTATTTTAAAACGAAAATGTCTTTATGATAATATAACTGCATCCAGACGAAAGAATTATAGCAATTTCATTTGTCTCTTCTTTTTTGTTTGTTTGGTTTTTTGTTGCTGCTTTTTTACAAATCATTGATTTGGTCAAATTGTTGGGTGCAAAAATCGAGTGTAGATCAGGCCTCAGATCGTGCTCTTATTAGCAAACCAAACACTGGTTTTGTTTTTGTTGCTGACGTTGTTTGTTTTCATTGCTGTCTGAATGAGCCTTTTATGGTCTCTGGCTCTGCCTGACTGACTGCACTCGATTGTATTTAATTACATTTACTCAGTAGTTTTAGCCGGGATCCCCGGCCATTACCTATCAAGTCCAATAGCTATTATTTAAATCCAATGACTCAGAATCAGAGAATTTATCTTTTACACAGTTATTGCCTAAACATCCAGCATAAACATGCAGAGGTCTGGAGGACTTGTTCTGACTGTGCTGATTAAAGGCAAAGAGCAAGATGGATGGAGTCAGTTGTGATCAGCAGGCTACAGCGTCCTGCTGTGCTCCAGTCTCTGCCATTGTGCTGGGCTCTGGGTACCAGACTTGCCATGGTCCTCTCAGGTCTAAAAGGAAAGCTGGCTTTGTTTGCCTGTAAGCATCTGCAAACTGTTCTGACACATGATCTACCCTCTCAGCAAGGCCACTCATTAGGCTGATTATCACTTCAAAGTTTGTATTATCATCCATCTCTAAAGGCAATTAGGAATGGGTGGCTTTGAGTATCAGACACTGGGTGACACTAAGTGACTCATCTTTATTGATTCTTTTGTGAGCAGAGACAGTGATTGAGATGATAGGATTGCAGCCTACCTGCCCCTTTGACTGGTAAATACTGAAGAAAAACGGTGTGTAATTAACTGACAGTTAATATAGGTTCTGTTTAGTGTTCAGAAAGCACAATAGTGGAAGCTGCCCAAAAGGAACAAAGTAATGAAACTCCTTTGACAAGTTAAACTCTAAAGCCAACTGTGTAATTATCTGACAGTTAAAGGGGGGAGGGGAGGGCCGGGTTCAGTATTTATGAGACCAAAGGAATTCCTGCGCCTGAACAATGGGGACAGATACTGACAATAATCATAACAGCTACACAAAATATTTGTTTGTGCAAGTCTGCCTTTCAAGTGAATAATGATCGGTTTAGGGGTCAGAGGAAGCTTTGCCATTTCGTACCGCCGGTGCTCCAGCTTCCCGGGGCCGGGGCCGGTGCGCGGGGCTGGGAATGGGGCTAGGAATGGGGCGGGAGCTAGGGTTGGGGCTGGGGCCGGGGCTGGGGCTGGAGCTGGAGCTTCATCTGAACCTGGGACTGGGGGCCGGGGGCCGGATTCGGCTGGGGCTGAGGCACTGGCGGCTGAGGCCGGGACTGGGCTGAGGCTGCTGCTGGAGCTGGAACTTGGGCTTTGAGGCTGGGGCCGGGCTGGAGCTGGGCTGGGGCTGGCACTGCGGCTGGTTGGCCTGGGGGGGCTGGGGCTGGGGGCTGGGCTGGCTGGGGCTGGGGCTGGGACTGGGGCTGGGGCTTGGGCTGCGGGCTTGGGCTGGAGCTGGAGCTGGGGCTGCGGGGCTGGGGCTGGGGCTGGGCTGGGGACTGGAGCTGGGCTCAGCGCTGCCGGGGCAGCAGCGGGACGTAAATCAGATTAACGAAGCTGCCGTTGAGAAAGCCGGACTGGCACGAAAGGGCCACAGTCTGGTCTGCACGAAGAAATTTATTGGCACGAAAACTTGATCTACCCTGGCTGGTATTCGCGTGTAGCGTTGTCACACTAAGAAACTCTTCACTTTTCCAGCACAGTTATAACCATTCCTTTTTACTCAAGCTTTCTGTCAGAACAAGTCAATTAACACCGAGGCAATTTAGGGTCACAGTTACTGGTCCTCTGCTGCAACGTGATAAACTATTCTCCACGATTACACTCTCCCACGATGCAATATTCCCTGTAGGAGTAGCCCACCTGGCAGCATTTTGAAATTTTATGCATGAGGGTCACAGTAAACAAGGAAGAAAAAGTAAAATTCATGTTCAAATATGACACATACTGTTCTGGAAAAGGATATATTCTGTCATTTTCCTCTTGGAGGCGTTAGGGGCGACTTTTAAAGTTCACAAAGAGGGAGTTCTATTGTTGAAATGAGCTCTCTGGTAGGTACTGAAGTCCTAAAGAGACCATCAGGGTTTGCTATTGGAAATATCAGACTACTATCATGGAATGTCAGAGTAGGTCCCTTCAGAGTCTTTAGGGTGGTGTGGTTTTTTGACTGAGGGCTGTTTAATATTACTTGTGATTTCATCACCCTGAGAGTATGGGGGCTTCTTTTTTACTCAGACTAAGCCTAAGAATGTCTCCATGAGATGGGCAAAAACGGGAAACATGACAGCCCTATAAATTTTAAAAAGTGTATGCGTATACAGCTGTATATGGGATGGAAGATAGCTCAATGGAGGATTCAATTAAATGGAGTGATTTAATCATAAAGCAATATCAGTATCTTGTGGCAGTGGGAGACCAGCAAAACTACATGGACAGAGGCATGGACAGATTATCTACTTTTGTCAATATGGTAAAGAATTAACAGAATATGGTATGGCCAGAAAATCTCTAGATGTGTCAGCAGGGACACAAGGAAAATATTGCAACTGTACATAGTCTTTCGAAACTGCTGCAGAAGGAGAATATTGTACCAAGTTTAGATACTCGTTCTGCCAAAGGAAAATACTGGCAAGGTAGAAGTACAGAAAACAGCTATAAAGATCTGTGTGAAAGACTAAAAATCCTAATCTATTTAATTTCTCTAAAAGAAGCTTAAGACCATTCAAAATCATCCATTTAGTTGGGAGATTTTAATCTATCGGACAAATACTTAACAAGGATCAACATCTGGAAACTGAAACTGGCAAATTCAGAATAAAAATAGATCATACATTTTAGAAAATGTGCCACTGAAGGAGATTACACAAGATTACACAAGGTATTTTGCCTTGAATTTCAGTTTTAAATTGACAAGTCTGTCTTAATTAAGAAATAGGCTGGAAGGAATTGAAGAAGGATGCCACAATAAAATTTTCCAGCTTGTAGAATGAAGGGGCATTAACTAGGTAACTGTATTTTCCCCTCTGCTTTTATATCTGTGAGAGGGTGAAGTAAAGAGCTGAGGAGAGAGTGGGAAGTGGGAAACATGCATATACTAGCAGCTTGCACATGCTGCTGGAGCACAACAGATCTCCAGAATCCTGGCCCTGATGCTGTTGACCTGCTGTGCCTTTGGCAAGTCGTGGTATCTTGCCAGGTTTTTAATACCCCAGGCATCCTTTGATTATCTTATCTACTTGAAATGAAGTCATAAGATAGTGTTGCTTCTGAAAAAAACAGAGTCCAACTCTCACATTCAGGTATTATTGCAGTACAGAAACAGAACAATGAGAGAGGACTTTTACATGGGTAGTGTCTCAGTTCCAAATCACATCCCAGTCAGGCTGTCGAGTCTTCTTGCAAGAAATGGAGGATCAATTTCAGACTTGCACTCATGCAACAGTTAAAATTAATCAGCATAAGAAATACAGGGTATAACAGAAAGAAATAGCAGGCACTGGAAGAACTGTCAGCAGACAGTGTGACAAAGGAAGCGAACTATGTTAGTTTTGTGTTAGCTTCTTTTATTCTTCTGAATGCATTTTCTTATGTTACAATAAAAAGAGACATTTCAAATTCACATGATTTAAGAATTTCCTTTGGACGTGCTCTTATAGCTGCCCTTTTCCACAAAGTACACAGAAAAGTCAGACAAGAGGAAGAGAAAGCTTCAAGCATAATGTTTGCTAATTCATTTTGACCTTCACTACTCATTTGTAAGTGCATTCTACTTTGTCTCTCACTTTTACCTTCTTTCCAATTTAATCTGATCCAAACAAATTATACATGAACAGACATTTTCATTTGAGTCTTGTTCACTGAGATACTTAGCAAACAATCAACTGACGAACAAGATAAGGACAGCAAAAGAAAGCTAAGCTTTTGTTTAGATAGTGGGATCACAGATAAAGACCTAAGCAGGCCTGCACAAACTCAAGAACCAGTGATATTATCTCTTAATCTGTGTCACTGCGGTTGTATTTACTTGCTGTACATACTCATAAGGCCTAATTTAAAAACATTTTTAAATGTACACAATTCAAACTTATTTTTTTGTTCTCCTTTTGGCTGAAATTGAGAGTAGTCATCTGAAAAGTTTATTGTTTGCTTTTGAGTCTTTGTGGTTTTAGTCTGGAAAAAGCTAAGCAAAAGAAAAAAGAAAGAAAAAAAGAAATCATCACCTGAACGGATGGATAAGAAGAAACAGAAAAGAAAAAAAAAAAAAGAAAAAAAGCAAAAGTTACAATATGGGCACCACTCTTTTCATTAGGACTTAGTTTTTTTGGTGGTGTTGGAGAGCCGGTACCATGACTCTAAATGTAGTACCAGTTCTATGAAGAAACACCCCCACAAGAGATATGCTTTGCTTTTGAGCCAAATATTTCAAAGCACTTAATGAACAGTAGCGAAATAAGCCTCATCACTCCTGTGGAGCAGGTAGGAAAGCCCAAGTCCTCCTCATGGGTGGGCAAACTGAGTTACAAAGCGTTCAGGTGAGTGGCCGGACGTGAAGCAGCAGGTCCTGCAGCGTGGAGAATGGAAACCTGACCTTCTCACACACACCTCTATTCCCTAACCACAGGACCTGTACTTCTTCTACAGCAGTTGATATAAAGTAATAGTCTCTAGATGAAACCCATAGAAAATTGCAGTCTCTGAATATATTTCGTCAGCACCTTTCACCAGCACACACGATTGTTTTTGGAAAAAAGCATGCTCCCATTTAAAATAGACTGAAAACTCTTAACAACTCATTCACTCCATGAGAAAATATATGTATACAATTAGAATACAAATCTTCAACTTGAATGAAAAATATTTCTTTTTATGAATATGAACTTTACTAGCAATTTTTGCTGAGACAATATATTTGAAGGTTCTGTTGAACATATGTACAATATGTATTTGCAAAAAATGTTGCTGGAATATATGTATTGTTATAAATATGTCCTCAAATGATATTTAAATAGGGATCTAAGTTTTTTGTTTTGTTTTGGTTTTTTGTTTTTATTTTTTTTTTAAATATGAGAAACTTAAAACTTGAGCCTACAGTTTCTTCCTGTCAGAGAAATAGGTTTTTTGTGAATTTTTGTTGGGATGGCTTTGTGTATCTGAGGAGATGTTTCTTTCCTTTAGTTTGTGTCATACAGAAGCTTTATACCACCACCTATACAATCATCACTCTGCAATTAGAAAGGTGAATTTTCCTACAGACAATCTAAAGAGTGGATATATATGCCAGGAACTATATTAATAGAAGCCTTATGCTGACTGCAGACACTCCTCAAAGAGTGGAACAATCCCAGCCAAGGCATTGTCTGTGGACACAGGTGTTCAATGCTTTTTAAAGAACTTTTAAAGAAAAGTAATGTTGTGCTTGTCTGTTCTTATACCTGCTCAGAAGATCAAAGCAGAAGCAAACATAAAACTTTCCCAATATTTTGTGCCACAAAACTCAAGGATGGAAATGTAAAATCTGGGTACTGGGAAGCAAATTGGTGTAACTGACCAATATAACACCAAAATAGAAGGGCAAGGGAAAGGAGAAGTTCAAGGCATTTTGAGGGGAATAAGGTGTGAATTTGGTGCAGTGGAATGAGAGAAATTAAGAAAAGGATTCCACGGTGGATAAAGACTATAACAGCCATGTTTTGAACAGGCAGATCATATCAGCTGGAGACTGGAATGGGGGAGAAGTAACTAAATGTTAGAAAAGCCAAACATCAAGAAAGAAAGTGAAGGGAAATGTGAGAAAAAGTCATACTGTGGAAATATTAGAAGGAAAGCAGTAATATACTTTATCTGTAGTTTGAAAGTTCAAAATGAAGGACAGGAATGAGCTGAGGAAGAAATTAAATGTCAAAGCAAAGAAAGAAAATCTTAAATCAAATCTAGATTTGGCTCCAGGTTTCGCACATTCTCTACTCTGGAGTTTTGGCTGAGCTTACAAAGGGAGGAGCCATTCAGGACAGGGTGCAGATTCATTCACTCTAAAGATGCAAGGTTTTGGTTTGACACCATCTTGAAAGAAAACCTTATATAAAACAGCTTGGAGTTAGGTCTATATAGAGGCCAAAATATAGAGTATTATGGTGATTGATACTTGTTTGGGAGTCAAATTTGTTCTGCATGAAAAAGCTAGGGAAAGGGTTCCTCTTCTCTGATTCACTGAACAGAAGGTAATTGAAAGATCTCTTTATGGCAGGATTTACAACCCCTGAGCCTCAGTCGTTTTGAGCTAAATAATAATGCATTTGCATCGTAAGTGTATCTAATTTGAATTTCGCTTCCTGCCTAAACACTTTGAAAAGATGCATGCCTTGAGGTGTCTGCCTGAATAAAATTCCTGTGGAACTGAGGCTAACAAATAAAGTATGTCGTGGTGTGTTAGAATCTGCTTTGCCTGGGAGAATAGCTCCCCTGATAAACTGTCTGATTTATAATGACAACTGCTCCCACTGTTGTATACAAGTATACCTTACAGTAATGGGGAATTAAAGAGGCTTTCATGTGAAGCAAATATTTAGCTTTGAAGTCAGTGGGAGCTGAGAGAGCACAGCACCTCACAGGATTAGTCCCTTGGGAATTAACCTTTTCACCTTACTATAGAGGAAGGATGAAATTTTAAGACAGGATTTTAATAGTATGAGCATACTAAGTAATAGCAAGGATGAGAATTCATAGCAGTGAATTACTTTCTACTTCAACAAACACTGGGATAGTTCCATCAGGCTGCATGACTTTCTCAGGAGCTTATTGCTCCTAAGACATATAGAATTGGTTTTCATAGAGAGTGTAGCCTGTGGTCCTTTGTCATAACCTTGGTCATATAAGAGCTTCAGGAAGGGACTTTCTGTTTTAAGTTTCTGTGTTAACTAACCCATCAGCACCACATCAATTGTGCAAAGGCAAGAACAGTTTTTATGTTTTCCTGTGAGAGACTTTCCATCTGCTTTTTGCTTTCTGTTCTCTGTTTGAATTAACAAAAGTGACCATGGAAATCCAGCTCATTCTGCAGTTTGTCAGTCAGAAGTGAACACATTTTTTTCCAGGTATTCTTTTGTTGATGATGATATTAAAAGTGACTTTTAAATTGACTGTTGTGAAACAAACAGAATCCGCCATAGAGGGAAAAGACAAACTGCTTATAATTAGTTCTGGCAGCTGGAGGATGGCACTCCTGCTGTTTCTGCTGCTGGCACTGTCAAGTACATCATGTCACAATGCATGAATTATCTGAGGTCAGCTCTTCAACACACCCAAATTGCTACCAATTATTAATTAATTAGTATCATTATGGGACTGCCTTGAGGGCCTTATCAGTCCCCTTGAAACAAATAAAGTGACTAAGAAAGAAAAGGAGGTAGAAGTGACTATTGATGACTAAAAAAGACTCATGAGTCTAATCTTGCAAGATACTTACTGCTGACCAACTGATCTCCAATCCTCTCCTCATCATCTCCAAACACATTTGAGTTGCATGGAAATATAAATCAGCTATTGCATGTTAATATATTTTTTGTTACCAAAATTTTGCTATTTTAAACATTGCTGTCCAACTGTGTCCTTTTTATTATATATTTCTTCACTTGCTCTTCCTCCGAAGGCTTCACCTGCCATACTAGGAGCTGTGATTCCTAAGATATATAGTTATAATGCTAAATAGTGCTATAGCTAACATTTTGTCATCTGTCCTCTGAAATGAACTGAAGAACTTAATACTGCAAACCTTCCAATGCAATGTGAAAGTTAAATTACTTAGAATGTGATTTAAAAGAACAAATGTGATGAAGGGGGGCAGAATTATTCCGGTGATTACAGGTTAAGAATGAGTGAGACAGAAAGTCACTAATTCTACCTAAGTGCTGCTTTAGGAGTCAAAGTCTCTATTTCTGAAATAAACCCCTACCATCAGCACATCAGCCTATATTGCAGTCATTGTAACCGTGCACAAATAAATACATATCTAATTCACTGCCTCCTGCAGTGACATCTTCTTGTGCAGAATAAGAATGTGCAAACTTCATCAGATTGCAATAGCTTAGTATCATCCAATTTCCATAAGTCTCCAGTCATCGTAAAGTGCTAATTAAAGATGTCTAAAAATATGAGATGATGATGGCCAAAAATATAGTGAGTCAGGTGATATAGAACCAGAGAAAAAGCAGAGGTTCTGTGACTGTATGCTGACTGTATGCTCCCTCTCTACAGAAAAGTCTGTCTGATAAAATGTCCATCAATTGATGTAGAATGAAGAAGAGAAAAACATGGTTGATGAATATTAGTAAGAGGTCAGCAGATAGTTCTTTAGCTCAAGTAAGAGCCAAATGTGTTTTTAGGAGATAAAGACCTGCATGTTGTGGTCTAAGCCACAAGAAAGAGACATTTGTAACTATTATTTTTTCTAAATCATTTATCACTGGAATATCAGAGGACCAGTGTTTCAGAAAAATCTACCACCCACCTGCACAGGTAAGTGTATCCACCAGGTAAGTGAGATTTACATTTCAAATGTTCTTGGCACACAGTAGATCCCAGAGTAGAGCTTTATGGAGAGGCATTTTCTTCTGTCAAGTGGTGCTGAAATCTTCAAAATCAGTCTCTTATTTTGGCACAAAGAGTGTTCATGTCTTCCTAAAACACTTCTTCAGAACCTCAGTTCTACACTTGGGAATAAGTAATTAAACAATCAGATCAATGCAGTAGGTGATTGTCATCTCTGCTTTTTGCATGTTTTGCCACAAAATTTCAATGACATGTCTATGCTATTTTGCCTTAAATATTTTCCAGAAACACTTCTAGGAAATAGGGGAACATAAATAAGGGAAAAGAGCTAATCTCAATCATAAGTGATTTAAACCATGGATGTTCATTATTGTTTCAAAACAGCTGTCTCAAGGAAGCTTTTAAAAATATATTGCTACTATTATATGTAATTGCTGTAATTGTATTTTGAGTCCATAATGAAGTGAGGAGGTTTATCGACACATATTCTTTCTTCAAATACATCACAATCATGATGAGTAATCATAAGCAAAGAATTCCAAAGAAGAAAGGAGAAGAGAGTTCTGGAGAGAATAAGCAAAAAAAAGGAATTTCCCAACTGAGAAAAAATCCTTCCCAGTGTGGATCCCAGATCTCCTGAAAATTGGGCTTGCAATGTGCCTACAAAATGTGACTATTCTCATGCATAAAATACCGAAAATATCAACCTTACTATTTGTTCACTCCATCCTCAAATCTACCTCCTACGTTGATTTATCATTTAATTATTACTTTTTACCTTGAATGATGTTTTTGCTTAGAAAGGACGATAAGAATTGAGTCAGGACTTCAGCATAAGGCCTGCTGAAGACAGCAAGTGAAAGGGCCTAATATATAATTTTGCCGTTCTTCTACCCAGTTTTGTTTTTCCAGTTTTCAGTTTAATTGCTATTCAGTGACAGTTGTGCTCTGGGATACCTTTCCAGGGAGCAGTTAGACTTGCAAATGTGTAATTTGACCTAACTATTAACAATTATATCAGCTGAGACATTTCATTGTAAGAAATGTCCCAGTGGTCGTAGCTACAGTCTTACAAAACAATATATCTTATAACAAATTAACTAATTAATTACTCTAAAGAATATATAGTTTCTGTTCTGGATTTTGATTTCTTCTGAAATTCATGTGTGAGCAGTTCAGAAGCAGTGTCCTCCATCAGCAAAATTGCACTGTCATTGGTTTGTATGTACATGTTAGACAGAAAACAGTAGATGTCTCTGATAATTGGTGTCATCAGGCTTGAAACTGCAATGTCAGCACAGTCTTGCCAAATAACCTCCAGAAACAGGCAAGACTTCCCCTGCATATCTGATCTTCAGTGTGATGAAGTGAATCTAAAGTTACTTTTTCCAATAATTTTGGTGGAAGAACACATTCTCTGCTGAGTTTACCTGCAATAAAAAGGGGTTTTCTACAAGCATCTGTTGTCCAAAACAGTCTGAAAGAGGCTTTCATTATGTTGTGACAAACACTACAAGACAATGAAGACCTTTTCTGTGATTTTAATGGAATTTGAACATTCAGAATAAACTGTTCTGAGTAGGATTCATATCTGTGTCTTATGTTCTAATGTCCTTTACTGAGAGTGCAAACAACTCCATTAGTTATTTCAGTGAATTAGGATCCTTTTATCTGAGATTCCCATTGTTTAGCTTTCTGAAGAAACTATCTAATCTTTATACCCCTTTTGGAGATGTTTCTGGAATAGCCTTTGGACACTAGTGTGATACAGTATCTGCCAAACTGCACCTCACAGTGATCATGTTTGGATGAGCACACTCAGGGCATTAGGATTTATGGCCAATTCCTTTAGACAAATGTAGACTAAGGAAAAAGTCTTATGACATTCCTGTGTTTTTGATGTGGCACATCAGGCATGGTTTGTCTTCTCAAGCACCATGTACATTGTACCACAAGTAACAGATGCAGACATGAGAGGTAACCTGCTACTGATAAGACTAATATTAGATTACCTTCGGAGGAGACATAGGAAGAGCCACAGAAGGAAACATACTTCAAGTCCTGATTACTTTTTTTTCTGCATTGAAAGCAGTGAAGCCAACATTAGTTCTTAGCAGAACTAATATAAACTCTGCCTTTTTTCTAAGACCTTTCACAAAAACCACCTACAACTGAGTGGAAATTAAAAAATATTTGATTACTTTCAGAAATAGCAACTAATAGATAAAATAGCATTTTATTTCAGATTTTTTTTTTACCTTTGCAAGGACTGTGCCATCTGGTTTAGGGCCTCAAATTAGGTTTCTTGAAGTTGATTTTTGAAAGACAGTAGGAGTGGAAGTATTTCATGATCTCTGCTCATTAGAAAGGGAAATGTTTTGCATTTAAACATTCCCTTCCAGTGTTGTGAGTCCAGCTAACTTTCTATGAGTGCCTGAGAACCAGACTATGAACCCAACCAGAAAACAGCTATAAAAACAAGTAACATGGACCTCTCTCTTTTCCATTTGTCTTTAACTCAAGTTGAAGGTAATAATAGGAAAATTGGATAAAAAATATTTTTTGACCCAGTTCTGTCTGGCAATTTGTGCCTCCTTGTACAGGAATATACTAAATTATACTTTCCCCAAAATCTTCAGACCACAGTCACTCTACAGAAGTTCATAAAACAATTTTCATGCTGCAGAGTAGGGGCCAGTACACTTTAGGGTTTGTATAAACTTGTTTGTCACAGCTGTATGTAGTCTTTTTATATTAGTGTGACTTGTGCTTCTGGAGAAGGAGTATGTGCTTGGCCACACTGGGTAGATGGTTATCCCTACAGCTGCTCCTGTCAGGGGTGCCCAATGAGCTCACTGCTCTCATAGAGGTGGCCTAAAATGACACCACCACATTGAGAGCTGGGGCTTCACTTCTTTGAGGCTTTTCTTGCTCCTTTTTGGATGTCTACAGACCAAAAGGTTATTAAAAAGGGTCTGCAATTGTGCCCTGACTGCTGCAGAGAGACTGAAACATCTGTGTTCTTTTCTCCCCTTCATGTAATAAGGTTGATTTAGAAGGAAAACCATGGAGTCCAGAAATATCCCCGAGTAGTTATGGAGGTACAAGGACTTATTAATAGAAGGCCCATTTTCTTACCACAAAGTTTCTTCCTATCAGAAAGTGTCATTCTGTTGATCAGAAAGTGGTATTTTTTAGTGAGAAAATATTTGGTTTAAAGGTTTTTTTTAAATATATTTCCATTAGAAATGTTTTTCCTTTTAGAAAAAAAAAATAAGCCCTAATGTTATTTTCTGAAAAAAAATCTGGTTACCTGAAATGTATAGATTTTTTCCCTGTAAATACATGAATACTATGTTGACAACCTCCCTATGAACATTTATCCTTTTCTTATTTACACTGTCACACAAAAGTATTGGGACAGACAGCTCTTAAGTTTAAAAAGGGCTCAACAATGCAGTGTCAGATACATTTCTGAAATGCCAAGAAGATGAAATGTAACCGCATCCTGTTGAGTGTCTGTGGGTAGTAATGACACCGTGCAAAAGTTTGAGAGGTAGTGTCCCAATTAATCAACCTCTTTGACCAGCTTTCTTTTGTTTGGTGCAAGTTGCCATATGGAACCTCTAAACTCTTCCCTGACCATGAGTGGAGAATTTGCTATGTGTGCTGCCAGTATTTAACTCAAAGGTAAATCCGAGTGTTTTTGAAAAGATTCTTTCTGGTCCTACTCATTAACAAAATGCATCTCTCAGTCATCGAGTTCAAAATAATTATCTATTGACAATAAAATGTAATGCATTTTACCAATGCAGGTGAATCAGAATGATCAAAATAAGAATGTCTGGTTTTGTTTTTGTTTGTTTTGGGGTTTTTTGTTTTTTTATTTTTTTCCACAAAGCCCAAAGTGAATCAACTATTTTCTTAAGAAAATAAATACGTGATAATGATGTGCCACCAGAGGTTTTCTTAGAGGATTTTTAAAGTCCTTTGAATTTTCACTCGTCCCATTTCTCCCTGACTGGAGATTTATCTTTTAACTAGTATTCTGTCAGTCTTGTCCCTGTCTCAGCCAAAATGCAAACCAATCTGTAAGTCATGAGAGCAAACCTGTTTGAGCCCTAGGGCCTGATGGCCTGCCTCCCTGCTGAAGTCACTGAGAGTCTGTTAATTGATTTCAAAGGGAGCTGGATGAAGTCCCAGTGTCAGATATAACTGTTTGGAGAGTTTTGCGGGGATATGGTCTGGATAAGCAGCTAAACATTTGATTCATTATCTGAACCCAATTGAATTGCCAATGCAGAAGGTTCATCCATCATTTCTTTCTGCTTTCCGAGTTCAGAGCTCAGGGATTTATCTACTCCTCTTTCATCAGTGAATTACATTACTAACGTGACTATTTCAAGCAATGCAGAAGCAGAACTCTCCCCAGCACTTTTAGTGAAGTCACTTGCAGTACAGTAGACAGAGGATACTGTTAAAAGAGTACTGAGCACATCTGACACTAAAGGATCCACTCTTTTCCTCTGGTTTAGTCTGTGCTATCTAATATCACCTCAGCAGTTTTGCCTGAGTATTTAAGCAAGGACCTTCAGACAATCCCTAGCCTGAATCCCTTGGAGTCTGTAAAAGTTCAGTCTACTAACTCATAAGTTCTTATTCCAGGTTTCAGCATTTATACACAAGAGTTTTTCTAACAGAGGAGATTCTGAACTCTGTTGCCCCATTTTTAGTAGCTAGATGAATGAAGGACTATGGTTAAGTTACACACTTTGTAATTTCTGATGAACTTCATGTATTGAAAGCACTTTAGGGCACCTTTAACCACAATTGCATAACACAGGAGGATCTGTTTCAACTTCAGAGCTCAAGGGTCTTTAGGGACTGGGGACCTTGGAGTCTTTTGGGTTGGACAAACCAACAATCGAGGCCAGAGACCCCAGCCCCTGTCTCCCTACCTACAAAGCATATGTGGTGCTCTCACACTGCAATTTCCTCCTCCATAATCTGACAATGACAATGTAGCCATGGGACTTTTCTTTTTCTGTCTTTTCTTTCCCTGTTCTTGATGCCTCTTTCAGCTTTAAGGCTGCTACACAGTTGTCAGAAGTCTGGCTTCAATGCTCTGAAGGGAGACAGATACTGATAAATTTCCTTTTGATCTCTGCTCTGCAAAACCACTCAGTCAGAAAAAAATAGAGGGGTCTGTGTGCGTAGGGGTTGGAGGATGTGAAAGGCAAAAAGCACCCTCTCATGCCAGAGTGAGTATAACTCCCACTTCACATTGGATCTGAAAGATGAATATAAAGAGTTTTGTATACATTTTGCAAATCAGGACAATGCACTGTAAGAAAATGAAGCCAATGAGTAAAATGGGGGTAATGATACTGATCTCCTTTCTAAAGTGCTCTGAGATCAGTTGATGAAAAGGACTGTACAAGAGCTAGGTATTATTATAGTTAGATCACTGCAATTGCTTTTCTCAAAAACCTTATCTTTTTGTTGCATATTCATCAAGATCAGTGTTGAAAGGTTACAGTTTATAACAACTACTTTGTTATACTCTAAATGAGACTGAAAAAGAACTTCTGCTTTTATGGGGCTGCAGAAATTTGCACGTATCATTTGAGGATGCACATATACAGCTGTAGCAGGTGTCCACTCAACTTTCTGTATCTGCCCTGATCTAAGGCTGAATGAAGGCAATGCTCCAGTGATCTGAACACTGTCAAGTGAGGGACACAATATATAAATCACCAAATGTTTACCTTGATTGTTCATAGGCAAACTGTCATGAACTCAGTAGGCACAGTCCAGGAGCCACACCACTGCGTTAGGGAACACTGTTCCCAAAAAAGTTCTAAGTTGTAAAACTTAACAAGGAAATAAAAAAGCTGAAATGATAATGCTTCATTAGGATTACTAGAGCAGCAAAGAGCATCTCAATATCAACTAAGATCCAAGGAAAATGACACAAAATACCGATATAAATTCCAAATTAGCTTTTTTCTCCCTCACAGTACCAAGACTGCTACCGGGAGACAGAAATTGCATAAAAGGTAGGTACAGAAGAATATACAAACAAATTTAGAATTGGAAGTGCAAAGAAAAAACTAAGCCAATTGAATTTTTTCTGACAGAAATACATTATGCATTTTTTAACATATCACCATATATTAGACTTTACAAAATAACTGGTAGTTATAATGTGATAATAAAAAGTGACAGCAAAATACTGGCTAGGGAATGTGTGAGAAAAGCTAAAAAAGCTCTTCTATATGGTTTAACAAGGCCTGTACTACATTATTTACACTTTATAATAAGGTCTGTGATGTGCCTTTTATTTATGTCACCACAAAATCACACAAAGTAACCGTGTAGCCACAACTGTGTCTTCCAAATGCACACAAACAGCAAAGCCTACAGTTACATGTCATGGTTCTGGGTGGGTTTCTGACAGGTTCTGAAACAGAGCACAGTGAGTGCTAGTAAAGTACTTCCCACAACATTTTTCTATCTTACTGCATGAAGAAAATATTTTTCTTACAGCTTTAAATTGGAGATGTCTCAATGTAAATGTTGCATTTCCAGTCATCTGTGAAAAATCCTTTATGTTTTTCAGTGAAACAGCTTTTCCAGAGGTCTACAAAGCCAAAATACAAAAGCGGCTTTATTATCTGTTAGGATTTTACAGACCATGTAGCAAAATTCATAATAAATGCATCTGCATGCAGTTATTGAAAGAAACCTCCGTTTAATTGATACATTACTGGGACAGAGATGAACTTGTGGCTTGTTTATAATACTTGTAAGAAACCATTCAACCCCTCCATGTAGGCAAGCAGGAGTTTCCAGATTCAAAACAGAAATCCAAATCAAAATAGTGAAGCAGTTTTGCTTAGCTTATATGTGCATGGAGATAAGTGTGTATAGAAGAGACTTCAAATTGAGAAGTGGGGCAAAGCTCAGTAATGACTGAAGACATAAAAAGAACTAATGCTCGTATGTGCCTCAGGAGAAGTCCACAGAGTGTATTATTGGATACTGAATTGGGGATGCATTATTTTTGGTAGCTTGAAACCTGTTTTTTTCAAGAAAAAAGTAATCTCTTTCCTGGAAATAAGCCTTCTCAGAAATAAATAGAAATAAACACCAAAGAATATTTACCCCATCAATTTCTCCATTCAATGGGAATAACCTAAGAGATCTCAAAATGTGGCTAGTTGCTCAGATCAAAAAGAGTAACCATATGTTTCTCACTATCGCTAATTACAAAGAAGAGTAAATTACTGAAAAAGGCCTTAAATTTAAACTATTCAAAGCAAAATAAGAGCAGGTTTATTAACAATTATGTACATTTAAGTACAGCTGAAATTCAGTTAAGCCTTTAAGGCATGGCTGTTATTACTGAATTCAAGTGGTGCCTTAGTCATGGACTGAAGACTCCACTGTGGAAAGAGTCCTGCCTCAGAAATCATCTAAAGATAAGACAAAGGAACAGATGCAGACAAATGAGTACAAGGAAACTAGGCAATATCAGACTAATTAAGCAAAACTAATTGTAAAAGTCTCTGCAGACCAATAACCTAGCATTTGTCTGATTATCCACAGACATCAAGGAAAGAGAATTCTGACTGTGCAGGAGCCGTGTCCTGTCGGTGTTTGTCAGTAGTTCCTCTGAAGCATAGTGTACAAAGCAGGAAAAGGAATGGAGATCTTTGTTTTAAAGTTAGTGAGTGTAAACTGCTGAGAGCACCATTGTGTTCCTGTTGATATCTGTGAGCCAATAGTTGAAAATGAGCAAGAGATACTAAGGCAGGATAAGGATCCATGGTCTAAAGGTTTAAAAAGACTTCAGCAATCATCGATTTGGTAGAATACAAATGTTGCCCTTGGATGGAACCAGAGGAGAGAAGCTCAGTTTTTCACTCAGTGAATTTGTAAAGTAAAAAGTAAGTGGAGCAATTATTGGAGAGACAAGGGTAGGAAGGTGACTGGGATAAACTGAAGTAGGATTGCACTGAAAAGGGAAAGTGACAAAAGCTATAGGAAGAGTAATGCATAAAATGCAGGAGTAAGGTGAAATGATGGGATGGGACTGCTGGATAAAGCAGAGCTCTGAAAAGAAGAGAGCCATTACAGCATCTCTGTCTCAAGGGGAAGGGAAAACTGGGGAGGAGAAGAGAAACAAGGTAAAGCAGAAGCCTTTACTGATTTTCTCTCCGAATATGTCAGTGAGATGCCATCTGAGGAGAGAGATAAGTAGATACAGGAAGATGGGAAGCTTAAGGAGTGAGTGGAAAAATTTACTGGAATTAGGTAGATTTGCTCTGAACAATGTTACATAAGGAAATGGCAACACCGGAAGAGAAAACACACCCATGGTGCAGGAAGGCATCCAGGCCACCAAGTGTTGGCCTGTCTTTCTGTGCTGTGCAAGATCAGGAAGACAGGAAGGGAGCAATGGGACCGAGCTGGAGTTCTGCTGTCAGAGAAGGCATAAAAGCAAAATGAGAAGTGGAGGACAGGGAATAACAGATGCAGGAATTCTCAGATCAGAGAGAGAAGGGAACAGTGTGTGAGGCAGAGAGCTTGGTCCCTGCGAGTTTGTTAGTTAGGCTTACAGATTGTTCTGGCCTCAGCTCAAGAAGTGGTTCATTTCTGTGAAGCTAACGACACAGTCCTGTCATGCAATCAGTCAAACCTTTAATTACTTTTCCCTGAACACCAGTTCTCAGGCTTGATTTCTGTACCACCTTTAAGAGGTCAAAGTTAAAGAATCATAGTTTGGTAAATGGCCATTTGACACTCTTTTACTGGTCCAAAAATGCATCAAGTAATACAGTTGAGCTTAAATTTGGAAACAAAATTCTTTCTTACATCAAAACTTTCTAGAAACACAGAAGAGAAAACATGCTTTAATAATAAACAGATAATTAAAACCACTTGAAACACATGTATGTGTTTTATTAGTGACTAAAATCAATGGTATGTTGCAATTTAGTTATGCGGGCTGATTTAGTATCATGTTATGTACCAGTTACATAGACATGTGCTATGGGCTTAGTCATAAAAGTGTGGAATGCACTACTAACAAATTCAATTTTTTGCCCTTAACTACTCACAAAACTCCTCTTCTTCTAAAGGGAAACCACACAACATCTCTTATAAAGGGCTCAGTCAAAAGGAAAGCCAAAATAAAGACAGTCCTTAACGGCCCACTGGGCCCTCACTAAAACTATGTATTTTGGGGAAAAACAAAGAAAAGGAAAAGTAGTTAGGAAAGTTCACCCCCATCCTTAGAAGAAACTGCTGTTCTTAACAGAGTTCAAGTATTGCAATGAGATATCCATGTCATTTGGAAAAGCTGAATGTGTGAGTGTCTAAGAAAATGCTGACAGTTACTTTTTCTGTCATTCTGGTTACAGAAGCAAAGCACATGGCTGGTTCTATAGCACATTAAGGATTTCGCTCTTTAACTTTGTATTGAAAATTATATTTTCAAGTGACTCATTTGTTATGGCAGACATCTGAAGAAATAGGTCTTCCTTCGGAATGCAATTTCACTAATGCCAAAAATAATTAAAGAATAGACATTTTTACAGATAAAAGCCCAAATCCCTAGCCTTGGCCTGCAGCCCTGGGTATCCTTCAGCTGCCATGCTGCCTCATGGGAATTGTAGCTTGAGTGAGCTGAGCCTGGTACTTCTTCACTGGCCGAACTTCTATTATAAATGTCCTTGAATGCCCTCTGTCAGACAGTTCCTTTGATGCCTTGTACAGTGAGCCAGAAGGGAGATGTGACATCGCTACATAAGGGAACCCTGACTTCATAAGAGAGTAAGACCTCTGAATTTTAACTCTACAGAAGCCTTATGGCGAATGTGTGCTAAAATCAAATTGATCCCAAAATGAAATGTACAGCTAGAGGAGACCTCTTAGGTGTCTGAATACTGTTCCAGCAGCATTTCATAGAAAGGCACTGCATAGCTTATCAAACTTTGTGTATGATCAAATACTTAGATTAAAACAGGCTCTTTATTCTGCAGTGATTGCACACTGATCACAGACCCTATCTTTCCCCTTAGACCACCTTTCTCCATGGGAGAAATCAAACTGTGAGCTCATGAGCAGTGTGTGAAAGAAGAATTATTTTTATTATTTTTATTTTGCTTTAAAATTTGTAAGTTAGAAATCTAATGGCTATGAAAAATAAATTGCACAGGACCAGATCACCATGGAAACTAGACATCTAACTGCTTTCCACTTTTGATGAAAACTAATCTAGAGCTACCCATGCATTTGAAAATCTATGCTGTCATCAGTTATTAAAAGTTTGCGCTGAGACTGGCCTACACACTTCATCTAGTTCTGACCCTCACAGTGCAAAAATTTGTATTGACCTAAGAAATGTCAGACCTGGTCTCCTAAATTATTTATGCTAACTAAGCTTATTTTAGTGAGGGTTTGCACCAGTGCATCTACATAAATTGTAAATATCATAATTAGTTTTAATATATTTAGTTGATTCCTTGTATAAGTAAGGTATTATATTTACTCAAATTCACCAAAATTGAGGTTTCCCTACATACATATAGGTGGTATGTCTCAAGAGGTTTATAAGTCATGCTTTGATCTGGAGAATACAGACACTTTTCCTGTAAGTATAGCCACTGTTGTAAGGTTGTGAGGAAGCTCAGAGCTTGCAGCATCCACAGGGAAAAGAAATAACACAAGTAGTTAAAACTGCATTATAAACATTTTATTGCTGCCTTATTGCTTATTTAGGTGAAGGAAGGAGTGCCCCAAACACTAAAAAGATTTGACAATCCCTTGTGAAGAAGTTGGAGTATAACCTTTCAAAATGTCAGTATTACTACTCTCTTTTTGAAGGGTTAGGTTTTGTTTTGTCCTTGAAATAATAATGTTTTAAGGAATGCCAGCAATAATGTAACAGTGACACATCCTTGCCAGTCTTTTTTAAAGGTGTAAATAAATGTGTTACAGTGGAAGTTAGTTTCAAGTACCTCAGAAGTTTATTGAGCTTAGAGGACTGATCAAGTTAGTGAAATTTTAACAGGTATTTTGCAAGGCAGCAATGCAAAGGGTTGAACCCTGGAATATCACACCTTTCTGCTCTTCAGTGCTTTCACTGTCAGTTTCTGGGGCACAATGGTTACCAGTAAAAGTGATAAGGAAAGACCTTTCCTATCTCACAGCAGAAAAAGATGAGACAACCAGCAGTTAGGATCTAAACCTGTGTTGTGAGGAAACCCACATCATGCACTGTTGGCAAAGGATTGGAATTTAAGGCAGTGGAGAGAGGGTCTTCCAGCTCAAGCAACACCTACTGTGCACAATCTCCCCTCTCTGTCAGCAGCAAGACACAGAAAGAATTGCAGCAACATTCTCTAAAGCAATATCAAACACTAACACTAACAGTTTAATTTTACTTAACTCACTTTTTCTGAGGCAGCATGAATGTGATTCTTTCCTCCAGCAGAGCTCTGGGGCAGTAGTCCGAAAGGACATGGCCAAAGAAGGCCAAAAATGAGTACTAACATTTTCAACCTGTTCTACTATATCCATACCTGCCTCAGGCTTCTAAATCCCATGTGAATTATTCCATCTGTTTCTATCAAGGTGGATCTTCTCAGTCTTTTTTATAGGAGCTGTTTAAAAAAGAATAAAAAACTACTAGATCTAAATCCTGAGCCTTATTCTCTTATATCCCGGGTTCTGACTAGTCTAATGTGGGTTATTCTCCTCTTCTTTTGGACAAGAATCACACCTTCATTAGAACTGGTGCAAATATCCCACTGAGAAATTTTGATTTTGACTGACATTGATTGAAAATGACATGACAGAAAATCCCTGATGAACTCTAGTTGTCATGTTTGCTTCACAGGCACTGAGGATTCATAAAGATTCAAAAGCAGACGAGCTCGCAGGCTGCTTCAGGACTCTGCCAGATGACCACTTTTCAAATTCTTTTTCTAACAACAAAAGCAACTGAACTTCACACTCATTCTCACTGCACCTTCTACAAAATGAACCCAGTGGTAAACAAGTCACTATGAATTAATAAAACTCCCAAATTATCCTAAATGGAATTTTTTCTGCAAAATTGAGAGGCACTATGGAGCCTATAAAATCCACACAATAATTAGGGCTTACCTTTATATAGGCAACCTTAGAAACCTAAGGTGATGAACAACAGTATGAACTAGGGTGTGCATTTGGGAAACACTGAAGCTGGAACAATTTTACGCTAGCAGTGTAAGAGAAGAATCAAGCATTGCAAAGTTTGGGTTAACTCAAGTGCTAAAAGTTGGACAAATTTGAAAAAGACTCTTTAAATTATGATCTTTAGTAGTAGTTTTGAAAAAGCAGTTAATTCCCCAACACTTGTGGGATAGAAATGAAAATACAGAAAATCTTTTAAATGGAAAGAATAATAGACAGTATCAAATTAAAATGAAATTGATTCTACAACTTATGATTACTCTTCTGGGAAAATACTTTTGAAGATTCTACTAGTTATATTAATATCCACTAGTATTTGAATTAAAGTATATTTTAGTAATAATGTACATATGTATAACCATCATAGTAAAATAAGGTTTTTTTCAAAAACATTGATTAACAGTTTGACATCTGAAGCGCTACAGTGGTTGATATGGTTTTGTTTATATTTCACGCCAAAGAAAATTTGTTAGACTAAGTTGCCATGTTTTTTGCATCTGGATTTTATGATGTTTGTCTTTGTAATGGCTGTATATAGAACTGATTCCAGTACTTGAGATTCTGGCTAAATTTAATTAGCTTAAGTGCTTAGAAGATGAAAGTTTATTTGCTTTATACTGGATTAAAGTGTAAGTAGCAAAGGTAGCATGAACAGACTGTGTAAGTTACCTCCAGCTATTCAAGTTCTTGAAATCTGCATACCAGCGAAGGACAGTGGTGGCCAGGAAGTCTAGGGATGTTTGAATTTATTAAATTTGCTCTAAGAAAACATCAAATACATTCATGGACTAAAAAGGTTAAGTGAAACCACAACTTGCATAACTATCTGTCTGAATTATATGTTAAAGAGCTAAATAAAAATAAGATTAAAATGATCAGAATGCCAAAGCAGTTCTACATAGGAAAGATCACTGTTGATGATATTTTGAGTAAGATTCTAACAAAGAAAAAAATAATAATTAAAAATGTAAACATCACAGTAAGATACATTAAAGTGCATTTTTATACAACTTAATTTTTATGGAATTGTGGTGTGTGTAATTGTAGCTGCTGTGTTTAAGAATGTGGAAGTATCAGTCCTTTTGCCTTCTTAAGCTGCATCAGAAAATATATTTCCTCTTCTTTGACACACTTCAAGTATATCTTTACCAATAAATAAAACAGTCCTCATGGCTGAGTGGTATGACATAGCTCACATCTTTATGGTTGAATTCTCTTGATGTCAGGAAGCCAAATCCAAGCTATATGTAGATAATGGCCATCATCCCAGATGCAGTTTGGTAGTTGTTTGGTTTTTTTTGGCACAGACCAAAACTTTCTCAGGGATTATGCTAATAATTTAATATCATGGCTGATCATATATCTCTGCAGCCTGGGTGTCATGAACACGGACACAGTTCTGTGGTTTTTCATTGTGAAAAGAATGAATACTCAAATATTTGTCAGTCCTCTGTGGATTCAGCGGAGTCAGCTGATAACAGCTAATTTAACTATTTAAAAATTAAGAAAGATAATGTTAAGCCTCTGGGTGTTACACTGCACTGTAGATCAAGAGATATGGATACCTAAATTGCTTCTAATTTTTCTCCACTATTCATATTTTAGAGCTATTTTAGGATGTGTTCCCAGAAGAAGACAGAGGCTGGGTAGTGTCTCACATCTTTGCTGTGGTTACTATGAGTAGTCATCTTCTGTTTAATTGTTAAATTACTTTGTTAAATTAATGGCAGCAGGGCAACCTCATTAAGCACTTTCAAGCTCTGTGTTTTTCCAAGAACCGTTTCACAATGAACACCATGAAAGCTCATGAAGATGAAAGGTTCCACAACATTATTTTTTCTTATGTAAAAATGGGAAGGAGCTAAAAGTAGCTCATTGCACCAAGTATCTTTCTCTGGCTTGTGCAATAGAGAATCTGCAGGTAAACTCCAAGTGTCATATTTTACCCCTTTCTCCAGTTGATGTAGACAATGCAAGGAATAACTTGTGATCGAGCGTTTTTCAAAATGTTGCCACACCACTTACAAGATGCTGACACCTGGCTTGGAGGCTGCTGAAATCTGTGAGTGTGAATACTATGCATGCCCAGATTTCTCTAAGAAGGAAAAAAAGAAAATCAGAGTTTACTGTTTTGTGCTGAGGAGGAGTTAATAGTAAACATAAATAGTACCAACACTAGTGATAAAATCCACGCCTTGTGGGAATCAAAGGAAATGGACTTTTAAGGAGTCTGGATTTCATCTTAGACTTTTTTTTTCCACTAAGACCTTTCTATGTCTTATTTCTTTGTTCATGAGAGTTACTGATTTCCTGCCTTACTTTCTGAACAACTAAATAATGAGAGCTACTGTACTTATTATCTTGGAAAACATTATTTATATTTTTTAAAAATGCAGGGTTTTTTTCAGTACTGGCATTTGCCTATTTTCCACAGTATGTTGTCACAGGAAGCAGAAGGTACGAAGTATTAAAATAACTGTATGCAAGAATCAACCTTTAAAATGCCTGAGGATGATAATTGTATTTACTAGATGGACTTAATTTGCAGGTTTTGCAGAGCAGACATTGGGTTGAAAATTAAAGACCTGTTTTAGCTGCAAGCAACAACCAAATTTGAAAAGGGTACACCAAAGTGGAAGGTGAAGTCTCTCTGTCCCCTGAAGAGGTTGAAATTGCAAGATATATCATAGATAACTAGGAGAAAAGTCCCGAGAAAGTGTGAAATAAGAGAAATAAAACTTCTACACCAAGGGATCACATACCTATGCCTCATGTTTAATGGAAAGAAGGAAGAAATATATGGTGTAAAAATTGATTATACATCATACAAAAATATATCATGAAGTTGTTGGCCTGTAATCCACATTTTGTGTACAGCTGAGTTCCTTGAATATTTATGTTATACTATGGATTTATGCACAGCATTTTCTTTTAGCTGAACAGAATCTGTCTAGGCTTGTAAAAAATGGCACTTTTCTTACCCAGCACATGTAATGCTTCCTTTCAGAAGCTAATTACAGACACATTTTATTTGAATCAACAGATCAAAACCAGAAATCATCTTCAGAATGGTGTGTAATATTTATAGATATTCAGAATAATGACTAGAGCAGTATAGAAAGGAAAGTCTTGCTGAAAATTATCTTAGCAAAATAGAATCCTAGAGTCATTGAATGGTTTGGGTTGGGAGGGACTGTAAAGATCATATCGTTCCAACTCCCCTGCTATGGCCAGGAACACCTTCCATTAGACCAGGTTGCTTGGAGCCCCATCCAGCCTGGCCTTGAACACTTCCAGGGATGGTGCAGCCACAATAGCTGTTGTAGTTATATCTGCACAGAATATGAACCTTAAAAGCATAAAACAGGTAACATGCATAAAAAGATGTAACAAATTTATGACATAGGTGATATTTTTTCCTTCTGTGTGTTTTAAATCTAAACCTGATATCCACTGTGGCCTGGGTATAGTCTCACATCTCATGTTTGCTTTGAGATGATTTAGGAATGAATTACCAAAGGGACTGTACCAACCCTTTCTTAGTCCCTGCTTGCACCTTGATATGTCTTCCTATGCCAACTCTAGCAATAAGACAACTACCCAATGATCTCGGCCAGGGAATTGGCACACCTGAATTTCAATTTACCAAAAAGAACTTGAAAAATGCAGTGGTTTTTTTTCCCTTTAATCTAGTGGTGGGATTTGCTGATGCTTCAAAGCAGTTTTGTTGTACATATGGTACCTGGCCCAGGTACACGTAGATGCAATGTCAGCATATGTGATGATGTGAGAACATGTTATCAGTAGTGTGGAGGTAGCTGTAGGGTTTTTTGGCAGTATCTCATTTCAGATAAAATTAAAACATTTTTAAGACTGAGATCTGAGGTTTGTTGTACTTAAAGCTCTGCAGGCTTCCTCTGTAGTGACTGGTCACATTCCCTTCTCTGAACATTTGCTTTATTTTGAAGCAAAAAAAAAAAAAAAGCCTTCTTTGTGACAGCTCTAGCAGAGTACGAGATGGTTCGGTGAACTGACACAAGAGAAAATTATTCTTTTTTCTTTTGGTGGATTACTTTTCCACTGGAATAGCAAACTGTACAAACTCACACTTAGGTCACTTGGTTGTTATGTCCAAGGCAAGTGACATAGCAGTGAGCATATGAAAAAACCAATGCAAGAACAGAACAACCCCATTTGAGGGTTGCAAGTGCAATTTCATGAGATTAGGTGTAACTTAAACTACAGTAGAGTAGTCAAACTCTCTTTCAACTCACAGTGAATAAGTACGTCATTTAATTTCAGCCTTATGTAGTCACTTCCTAGCTCTTTAGACAAACATCTCACTTGAATTATTTCTTCTTGATAATTTCAAAATATTAAAACACATTCGAATGAATGCCTGATGATTTTACCACCTGTGATGGGCTGACCTTGGCTGGATGCCAAGTGCCCACTCAGTCGCTCTATCACTCCCCTTCCCAGCTGGACAGGAGAGAGAGTAAGGTGGAAAACAACTCTTGGGTTGGGATAAGGCAGTTTACTTAAAGCAAAAAGTGAAGCAGAAGCTTGCATGGGCAAAGGCGAAGCGAAGCAAAAAATAGCAGGGTTTATTCTCTCCTTCCCATGAGCAGCGATGATCAGCCACTCCAGAGAAGCAGGGCTTCAGCACGTGTGATGGTTGTCAGCAGGCAGCCACTGGAGACAATGAACACCCACCCTCCTGCTCTGTGCCTTGGCTTTTGTATCTGAGCTGACGTCATGTGGTATGGAACATCCCTTTGGTCAGTTTGGGATGGCCTACTTGTGTCCCCTGCCAGGATCTTGACCTCAGCTAAGGAAGGAATGTTGCAGTGCTGATGCTGTGCTCAGCAGTAGCCAAAACACTGGTGTGTTATCAACACCCTTCTAGCTGCCAATGCAAAGCACAGCGCTGTGAGGGCTGCCATGGGGAAATGAACTCCAGCTCAGCCAGATTCAATACACCACCCATTCTTAGGTTTATATTGCCTTACTTGCTCTTAACTGAGAGTTCTGTTAACACTGAAAATTCCTATTTTTTTCTTTACAGCAGCACTTGGAAACTCCAGCCAAGGAAATAGGCTACATGCTGTATGGACAGGCAGTTCATGGAGTTTATCATGAAAATAAGATTGAATAAAATAGCAAATTATATGGTCCCTTAAGACTGCAGTCTTTCAAATCTCTCCTTCTCAAAAGGAAAGCTGTGAATCTTCATTACAGAAGGTATGGAGACTACAACACTATTTACTAATCCATGAGGAACAGAAGATGAAAATAGCACGCTTTGGTAAAAAAAGTTTTCTGTAGAAGAACTCTTCTGCAGAAGAACTTTGGTCTATGAGGGAGAATGTCTTTATAAAGAGAAAGATTTTTAACTAGCATTAAAAAATCAACTATATTCTAATCACAAAACTGGATTATCCTAACATGTCATATTGGTTTTCTCATTTGGTGTTCACAAAATAACTCCTCATATACAGAAGTTTTGGTTGCCTAGGTTGAGCTAAGTGATAATTCACTACTGAAAGCAGAAAAAACCAGCTTCTTAAACTGCTTGCTTAACTTGTTATTAGTTTAAGTTCTAAGAGTAATTCAATCTTACAGATTTGACTTGTCTTTGAAAACACAAACTTCATATGAGAAATGGTTTAAGAGGTGCTGATTTTCAGGTAGTAGCTGCTCAGCTGAGAAATTTGGCAGGCTTTATGATGGCTTCAAGGCTATTTAAGGCAAAACCAAACCGGCAGGCCAGTAGAAATCTCTGTATGGGAGGAAGATTCAAACTTATCCATTTGACTGTAATTTAAAATAGAATATAATTATTCAGACAGTTGTAGCTAAAGAGGCAAGATGGATTAGGAAACTAGTGTGTATGACCTCTCAGCAGTTAGGACTTATGTTCCTGATCCAACAAGAAAATGTAGCTCCCAAATGCTTGGACCATGGCTCTGCTTCACTGCCATTGCAATCGCTGCAGCCTCATGTGATCAGCTTCTGACTGCAGCTCTTCCTTGTCCCCCTCAGCAGTTTGCACATGTCTCTGGCTTAATCATCTCGTAGACTGTTTATAGTAACAAAGAAAATTAATAGGGTTTCTTTGAAGTCAGAGCATTTGTTGAAGATAAAAGCTAGGTAGAAAGGCCATACAGAGCTAACCTCACAAACACGGCAGTGTAGGAAGCATCCCAGAGTGCAGTGTTCTGCAGGCTTAGAGAATCTGGAAGAAGCAGTGCATCCTCCACGATGTTTTAGGCAAGCAGGAAAGTATAGCTATAGATTCATGGCTATGTAGCTGTAACTGTAATAAAGCATCCAAAGTAGATGAAATTTGTTGCATAAAATGACTGTACTTTTTCACTGGCTATACAGGAGGTCTGGGTAAGTGGCGCAGACTAGAATCCTAACCTTTAGGCAGCTATATTTAGGTAAGGTAAATCCCATTTGCAGTTTCTCACTTTCTCCAGGGACCTGAGTGAGGCTGATAAGGTGGGGGTAAATTCATAGGCCTTTTGAAGTGACAAGAAAAGCTTTTGAGTACATGAGCTTCAACTAAATAAAACAAACACAATTATTCAATGACTACTCCAGTCTTAAGTGTGCAGTAAATAAATGATAGTAATAGGTGTAAAATAGCTAATAACTATGTAGCTACTAATTAAAACAACCTCAGCTACCAGTTCAGAATAATTATCATATTACTGCCCCCTTCTTACGTTAATTTTAATATTCACATTCTTGCATTCTAGGGATATATTTTATCCTTTAGTATCATCATGAGAGCTTTCCCAGTGACTATAAATAATTGTGAGCCTAATGGAAAACATCTATTTATAAACAAAGTATTAATTTTAAAACCCTTTTATGAATGCCTGAATAATTCTCCTGAATGGACTAGAAACTGCCTGAAGGCAGGGACAATCTTGGTCTCAGACAGGGCTTTGCTGCATGGAGTATTGAATAGGCCCAGGTTCAGCCATATTATGTGCCTCTGCTAGCATGTTCAACACCAAATATCCCAAAAACTGACTCCCAGTGTACAGTCAAAAGAAGCAATATACACATAATGGAAAACTCTTGCAGAAGCTTTAGTCTAAGAGTAGAGTCGTATCCTACCTTAGAGTACACTATGTTTGTTTTACATAATCAAAAAAGAAGGGCTTGAAACATTTTTTAGTTAATTCAAAAAGTGCTGAAGCGAACAGAGAATGAGCAGCATGAACAGAGCAAATTGTTGTTCACATGGTCTTTGCTTTTCCTACTACACAATTGCTTGTAAAATATTTCTGTCAAAATTAAATACTTCCTATATAGTTCCATAAATTGTGTTTTCTTTAATCAGAACTTGACTGATTTTTCCCATACCCTTTATAATGTTGAGGTACTGCTTTGCTTTCTATTTTGCTTTAGTCCTCATTCATCAAAGCATTAAAGTAGGCATTACAATCTACTTCACATCAGGATGTAGATTGTACCATTTGTCTAAATTTCACTGGGTTGAGGTTGAATTTCCCCTTTCAAAGTAATGGGACCACAGAGAGTAAGATACCATTGTCACGGTGTGGCACAGACTGGGTCACACTGAATTACCAATTGCATTGACAATGGTTATGACAATAAGGAAACCTATAAGTAGTTATTTCTAAAAGATTTTTGCTAATGGCTGTCATTGTCATCATCATTTTCTTTAATGGTTGGCAGTGTTCTTTTGTATCAAGTACTACTACAGCCTCCAGAGGGCTTGCCAGTGATTACCCTCCCGGTTCACCTCACATGTGTGGCTGCACTTCTGCAATCACCCTTCTTGACTGCAGCAGGACCTGAGAGCAGTGGGTCAGTTCACCCTTACATTTTCCTGCGGTTGACTGGGCCTCCACAAATGCAGGTATTGCTACAGCATAACAGGTCTAGATTGCCAGGTTTTGACACAAAAACTATATCTATGACAGTTTTACACATAAATCTTTCAATTATTTGTCCTAAAATCTCTACCTTTAATTTACAGCCTTTTCAAAATGCAGTGCTTGGTCATTAGTCGTTGAACATTGTCAACAAGCAAGGACAGCACTCGCAATCATAACATGCAAAACACACACTCTTAGTGTTTCTTGTTCATGATCCCACTCTTTAAACAGCACCCCACTGATTTGTAGGTATCTTAGCTTTCAAATACATTCCAAACCTCAGGCTGTTGGTAACGTTTTATCTCTGTTCTTATCAACCTTTACTATGCAGTGGCTTTAAGAACTAGATATCACAATCAAAGAGTGGTGCTTCTCCCTAGAGTTTGATCAAAGGCATTTATTGACAGACCAATTTGTAGCAACATATGGAAAACTAACCTATTTAGACCACAGACAAGGTAATTCTGAGATTGAGATATATATAAACTGCAATTTTGCCCTCTATAACTTACTTTTTTTGTTCTGCTTTCAGAACTCTGTTTAACGAAATACACCATTCCAATATCATTATAACAACGGGAAAATTTTACAAAAATTAAATAATGTGGAAAACTCTTTTAAAATATTTTCATTTAAAAGCGTATATTCATTCAAATTTCCCTTTATATCCTACTACTAGGGTATTAAATTCAACCAAAGCAAAGTATTTTCTAACATGCTGTATAAATCTCTTGAAAAATAAGTTTTTCCATTAATCTAGGCACATAGCTACCAGTTTTAGTAATCAATTACTTGGTATGCCCTCATAAAAAACTAAATTAAGACAGTGTTAAACCAAGAAAACAATTAATTCAAGGCAAAATATTGTACAGACTTGTTTCAATTACATCAAGGTCAAACCTGTAAAACATGATTAAACTTAAAAGAAATACATTTATTAAGATAATCAGTGAAGATTAAGACTCTCACACATCTTTTAACTCTGTGGTAATTGTATGATTATAATTAAAACATTTTGTATTTGTGGTCCTGCATTAGATTATACTTCATTTTTAAAAGCACATGAGATTCTCCAATCCTGTGTTTTCTCTACTTGTGGTATCACTGAAGGGCACAGTTAAAGTTATGTAGGTGCCAGACTGCCCTGATCTTAATGTGTTTGGATTACCATTACGTGTAGCCAGACTCAAAAAAGCCCCACTGACACAGATACTAAATTTCTTCAAGCACCAACCAGTTTCAAACAAATTATGGACTAAATAATGTATTCACCTGGAGACTTAAAAAGAGTGATCCTGCACTCCAAAACTGTATTGTACGTACAGGGTGGATTTGCTGGGTAATACATTCTCTGCTTTGGGCTCACAGTAACTGAGCCTTCCCGGCACAGGGACAGCCAGCTTCTCTATAGCTGCAACAGCATCCCCATGCCATGACCTGGGTGGGTTATTGCACACATAGTGCTGTTGAAGATCATCAGAGTCTCTCCATTTGCTTCAGGGACTCTAGACTAGGCCTGTGAGCAGAGACAGTAATTTGTCAAAAGGTTTTACGTTCTACACAGAAGAACAGGCAAAACACAGGG
Source organism: Manacus vitellinus (assembly GCF_001715985.3). NCBI lineage: Eukaryota > Metazoa > Chordata > Aves > Passeriformes > Pipridae > Manacus > Manacus vitellinus. The sequence continues at coordinate 7,224,704 of NW_021938789.1, read as the reverse complement.
TAAAGGGAGTATTCCCATCAACCTTTTATACGAGGAAGCTGCCTCCAGGATTGCTCTGTCACCACTCCTCCCCTGCTTACATTGGCTGGTAGGCCCATGTGAATTCAACATTCCTATTGGCATAAAGTGCAGTTTAACAACGTTAAACTTGGGCAAAATGGGACAGGATACACCTTCTGCAAGGCAAAGCTTTCTGAAGGCAAGCTGCTGGTTGCCAATGTAAAGAAAAAAATAGTCTGCCTGATATCTATCCAGCAAGTTGCAATATAGAGCTTTGCAACCAGTGAAACACCTGAAAGAAAAGTGGTTTCTTTATACCAGAATGTATTTACATATTATACATATATACATGTATTTATACATCTTTTTAACAAAGTCTTTTGGCATTACTGCATGCTGCTGTCGCTTTCCCAAATGTCAGGGATTATTTATTCCATCGGCAAAATGTTTAGCAGAGAGCATAACTTCTTCTCTAATCAGCTTTCACATCACTCTACTGAAGTGATGTCCAGCCTTCTCGTGCTCTTGTTGCATTCTCATGCTCTCGTTGTATTCTCCTGCTCTTGTTGCATTATACTCTGCATCTTGTTTTGTTTCTTTCTGGGTTAACGCTTGTATATTGGACTTTGATTTACAATGCAGTACACTTCCAAACAGCAATTTCTTACAGCCCAACTGACTTCAAGACTTGACAGAAGTTGTGGTCATCTTCTGCCCAAGATTAAAAGCAGTATGAATGAAAACAGATAATGAAATTAAAGCTATGAAGAAAGAGTGAGCTTACAAGGCACTATCAAATGCAAAGAATATAGAGAGATGAACATCAAATAAAACCTCTTTATAACTCCTTACCAGCTGGCAGTTTTTACAGCAATTACAATGTTTTAGAAATTCGTGATAAAACTTTTTTGCCAAAGACTAAAACCCCAGTTTGCACTGACTTATGAAAATAATTTCGATTGTTATTAAAGACTTTAATTGCACCAATATGCTTTTCACTGCTTAAAAAGGCCTTTGTTCTTTACAAATACTGATACAAAGGTAACAACAATACTTCAGTGGCTTTTACTGCTTGGATGCAAAGTAGGAGTCCTTAAGCTTTAAAAATCTTTTCTCTCAGAGATACCATCTTTTGCCTGGAGCTAAAGGAATTAGGGGATATTTACATGATTTAAGGCTAATTTTATAGCATATTATGTTCCCTCTCTGCCATGGAATCAAATACTAGAGGATTTGATTTTTAAAAAATGTAAATATGGGTAAAATGTAATAAAACTATTGTTTGTATGGGAAACCTCCATGTAAATCTGGAAGAAATATGCAACATTGGAATTGTGTAACTTGGTGGTCAGCAACAGGAAAAACAACAATAGCTGTGGGAAGATAAGTACACATGATAATGCATACATAATTCATACTAGAAACTTGGAATAAAGTCAGGAATTACATTTTAGCTTTGAGACTTCATTGTTTAGGTGACAGGGAAAAAGAAAACAGTCATAAAAGCATTGTGATAGATATTGATGAAATATTACTAAAATCTCATAAATATAGCCTTTAAATCAAAACCATTTAACCCATGATTTCTAAAGATAATTACCAAATCAAGTATTTCACCTATGAATTACAGAAAATTTCAGCAACATTTTGGTGATGGAAAATGTGCAATTAGTACAGAGGATGAACAGTTGTTGCTTTTCTCTGAAGATAATGTTTAGCTCGAGGGAATTGTGGAGTAAGACCAGACTGACAATACATAGAACCACTGGGAGATATGGATGGAAAACAAGGGAATTTACTAAAAAAGAAAAAAAGACAGTTACAGATCTCTGAGAATAAAACCCTGTGATAAATGTTTGGACCAGTTAGAGAGAAAAATGTGTGGAGAGAACTATTGAACAAGGGTCTGTGGGAGGTCTGTGAAGAGCCAAATGCAGTGAATGGAGTGAAATCACAGTGACCTGAGTAGGCAGAGTATGTGGTTAGGATGATGGAAGACAGACCAGCGAGGCTTATTTTGGACAGCTATCGTTAGGAGTTTCAGTCCTCAGGCCAATGAAGAACAAGGAAAGATAATATTGAGTAAGACCTAATTGCTCGTAATATGAATCAACATCAAAGGGAAAAATATGCATTTGGCTAAAAGAGGTAGAAGAAAATCTGCCAAAGACATTTTTGGGTCTACAGAGCTGAGGGATAATAGCACACAGATTCTAGGAAATTTCATGTGATTTCCCTCATCTTTAGTTTTGGAATGAATTCACAGATTGCCTTGACTCTTTCTAGAACTTCTTAAAGAATGTTTTGAGGAAGATAGTTATAAAATGGTTAAAAAATCCTCTATTTAGAGCTGGAATCTGCCATGAATACTTAGGAATGAAGCAGGAAGAGGATTGCTTTACTGTTGCATGTACAGACACAGGGCTCGTTTTGTGACAAATAAAACATGAAACATTCTACACCAGCATAAGTAGCAAAAGGATACCTGAGCTTTTAAATTACCTTGTAACTGTTCTCAACTTTTTGGATAAAAAAAATTATGTAAGTGACCATATACCCCAACAGGGAATATTCTGGTCCAAGTCCTGTAAAACTCCACTATTAGGAGCAGGGTTTTCTTTTTTGGGTACAGTGGGACAGACCATACTTGCAGAGGAATTCACATGAATGAGAATTTCTAAGAGCTAAAATGAGTATGAGAATCTTGATGAAAGACTGAGATATGTCTTACTGGTCCTTAGTCAAAACATTCATTGAAATGAATGGAGGATCTATAAAAAAATTGCCAAGGCCTGATGGAATTGTCTGAAACATATCTGCTTTTGTACAAATTTTCTCAGAATTTCATCACAAGCAGACATTCTTCAAATAGTTAGAAGCTGAAAAATGACATGACATCTTGCAACTGATAACATGGAGCAGTTTCTTGTTTTAACTCTAGATTTGTCTGTCTAGTTACGAGTCTCCCAACATGTGGTTGTCTCCTATTCATTCCAACCAACCTCATGTACTGAAATGATGAAGTAAAGGACTTTGTAACTTCTGTGACAGAAAATGTTGCGAAAGTAATATTTTATTGCAAAAACAGTTGCATACATTTGCTTTGCCAAATGAGACTTGTGCATGGCCAATAGTGCCACCAGCATCTAAATGAGCAAGTTTACACCAGAGTAGTTTGTGGATCAAATTTTAAACAAACCTCAAGTATGCAAGCTATAAAAACATGTGCCAGAGCACCTCTTACTTTTGGTTTAAAATTCTTGTACTTAATATTAATGCTTTCAAGCCACAGGCAGTAAACCTTTAACAAAATATACTGCACTTTCTGAGTGGTCAGATTTCCAGGCAAAATGTGAAGTTGACACTATTCATGTGCAATTTCTGAGCTGAGGTTTGAACAGCAACAGAACCTGTTATATAAACTACTTTTCTTTAGTGAAACTTTACTCACATATTTGACTTTTCTATGAATACCCCTCTTAATGCCTTGTAATCTATGCTTGACTTTCAACAAAATATTCTTTCACATTTGTCATTTGTCTACTTTGCAGTTCTACAATAACTTTACTGTAAAATATAGAATACAGATATCTTGCATCTCCAAAGCATATATCAGATTTCTCTGTAAGCAAAAGTTTTGTCAAAACTTCAGAATTCCTTCTACCATTGTGATTTTATATCAGAAAAACATTTTTACACATTGAAAGTTATTTTTTTTTACAAAAATCTTTACATGGGACTCAATTTTGTCTTTACATTCAAAGTTGGGTTATGTGGGACAGTCTTTAAAATGTCATTAAGCATTGCTTTAAGGGATCTGCAAATTAAAAAGCAGATTTCTCTGTTTCCACTGCCAAACACAAACCTGCCGTTTTCAGAACAAACACAAGAGGGGGCGTTTAGATGATGTTGTGTCCATTCTTTAAATGCTACTCTGTAAGCTCCGAGTAAAACACTGGATATGAATAATATATTTCTAGCTTTCGACTCTCATTCTCACACAATTTCTACCAGTATCATTTGAGAAGTTCTCAGTTCAATGGCACCATTTTAACTTCGATGCATGATACTCTAATTTCCTCTGCAAGAAAACTGATGCGCTGCAATGTATATTTAATTTTACTTCTCACCCACATCCATACTACAGACTCATACACGTGCACCAGATCTTCATGAACTTTGAGACAAGGCTCCTAATTTCACTGCCCACAAATGAAAACAAACAGTTAAATCATTCCACACCCCATTCATAGTCACTGATTGATTTTTCTTCTCAACCCCAACTACTTCCCTTCCATTACCCACAACCCACACACTCCCACTTCAGTTCAGAGCCACCACCCTTGTACTTCAAAAAACATTTATTGGTTATGAGTTCCTATGTTACAATGATTAGTCTAGGGTTGGTGTGGCTTTCATGAATTGCATGTTAAGTAATTCTGCATGTGGTTTTCTGCTGGATGCTTAAGAAAGTGAGATACAGTGAAAAATGGTACCTGTAAGTTGTATTTCACTAATATTCATGGAAATGTCTGAATGGCTATCTATACTTAAGTGATTTTTTCTACATTTGGTATTAAGTTTTTATGAGGAAATTGCAGAATTGAAACCTGTCGAAGCTCTTTGGTGTGTTACACTTATGGATGGAGTTATGGCTGCTGTTGGGTTGGCCACGATGTTAGTGGAGATATATGGGCTGCAGAGGAGGTAACAGAAACAAGGGAGAGGGACCAACTCATACAGTATGGCTGGAAAGACACAGAACTACTTCTTGTCTTTTTATTCCAGCTACTGCAGCTGAATTTTACTTAAGGGGTTCTACTGGGTCCCTGGATTTTCTTGATTGGGAAAATTTAACTATTTTAAAAGGTGTAGGTCTACTGAAAATTATTCACCACACAGCTATTGTCACTGATTAGCTGTTCTCTAAGTCATGCATCTTTTGAGTTCTCTCTTTCCATTGACAGATATTCTAGAAAATGCCCCCAGGTCTGCTTTCTTCCATTCTCCTTGTAATTTTGAAATTACAAGGAATATCTGCATTTCCAAACTATGAGATACTGCTATCACTTGTTACAAACCAGACTATGGCTCTGGTCCATTGTGAGATACAGGACAGGAAAGGATTGTGCACTGACCTGCCATTAGGCAGTTTGCTGTTCTGTGGAATTCCTCACTTTTAAGTGACCCTACTTAACAAGTGTGTTTGTTTACTGTGTAGCAGAAAGTACTACACCTATACAAACAACCTATGCCTCATTAGAGGCAGTGGATGTGGAAGGTTATATGTGTGTAGTGGGTGTGCAAGAAATTCATGTTTGTGACAAATTCGGCTTGGTTTTCTGCACTGCTTTCTGGCAAGTTTGGCTGATCACAGTGCTGTGAATTATACACTCACCCTTAGCAATGATGCAGTGGTTAACTTTGTCACGTTTATGTACCCTTCAGATGCATGTAGGGGTGACCAGGATTGCACAAGAGCAGCAACAGATAGCAAGATGAGACTAGTAATGACACTGCAGTATGAGTACTTGTAAGGAACTGATCAGGTATGAAAGTGAAAAATGAGTAATGAACAGGTGAAGAGATGACACTGAGGAACCTCACTTCAAAATTAGTCAAGTTATTGTAATGGAATGTGGAAATTAATCATTCATGCTCTAGGCTTCTACCTTACTAGATCAAAAGCAGGTAAAGGAAATAGCCTAAGGAGTTAGAATTTTACTCTAAAATCCAGAGAGGTAAATGATCATCATTAGTATAATTTTTCCTTTAAAACCTTTAGCATCTTTTGCTGTTACAAACAAGCTTCTGGATCTGATTCACTACAGTTGCTACTCTTCAACATCATTTTTTCTAAAACTATTAAAAAAAATCAAAACATTCTCATAATGTGCAAGCTGTGATGCAGCAAGATGCATGGATATCTCTGTACACATAACTTAGGAAAAAACAGGCTAAGATCTCTCCACTGAATAAAATATGTTTTTAAAGTAGTGCTTCTTGGCCCAAAAGAAATTATAGCACACAAATTACCCAGAAAATGATTCTGAAACTCTTTATCTCTCTATGTATATTTTTACACTGCTACTTGGACAGAAGCATCTCAAGCTGGCAACTGCCTAATTCGCCTCATCAAATACAATCTTTGTCTGATACACTAAGGTCAGAATATTCTCACAGATTCAAGTATTTCCCCCCAAATAAAGTCTCTCTAAAATGGAAAGCTGAGGTCAAATTTTCAGGTAAACTGATGGTTTTGCACACTTCTCTACCCATTTTGACCACTTGTACACTTTTCTTGAAAATCCAGGTTTTCAACTCATAGTTGTACTTAGAAAGTCTATCAAATCCATCATCTGCTCAACATATTGTTGAATTTTGACAGCAACTTCTCTGTGTACTTGATAGCTGTTTCTACTTCTGAATTAATTCCCCTGATCTTATGGTAGCTTGTGGTCCTAACATTTCATGCCCCCTCTGCCTTTAGCTTTTTGGGTGAAAAGACATGCTTAAATTGCTGTCCAACACCTTTTCAAAGTCACTAAATTTTCTCTTTAGATGTATTTTTAAGAGCTACAGGAGTGTCCCATACAGCAAGAATGTTTCAATGGTAGAGAGAGTGAGAATAAGCTATAACAAAAAAACTTTTCAATACAATAGGAAAATTTTAAAAGGGGTCACCTGAGATCCTCTTTTTGTTCCTTTTTCTAAGTTGTCTGCATTAAGCATATTGTCTAAACCTATGTTGTTCCTTTAGGTAAATGCACAGCTTTGTCTGAAGAGTAAGGCACTAGTAAAACATTCTTTCCCCTGGTATGACCTGAAATGATGACATGATGCTTGCAGAGCATTCAGAGCTGGACAGTTCTGAACAAAGCAGACATTTGAGGAAACAGCATGTGCTGTGAATCTTTGGGCTGGTAAGTATAATAACAAACACTGCAGGCAAAGTTGGTAGAAAAGTAAAATAAATTAATCTGTCCTCAGTCTAGTCTGGAGGTGGCTCAGCTATGGAGCTCTGCAGTCACAGCCTCTCTGTGGCAGTTGGTGGTGAAGTTGTCACACTGAAGGGACTGCAGCTGTGCTGAGACAGTTACCAGACTGCGTGCTCCCAACAGGAGTTGTTCTAGTGTGCAAAATGTCTCCAGTTATACTTCATATGGTCAGATTCTGAGTGGGGGATATTTCTTAATCATGATTTTTTCTTTTCCCTCAGGTTCACGGCCAGCAAATTCCTCATTCACATCAACAGGAAGCATTCATTCCAGCTGTGGATATTCATTCAGATCAGCATACAGGAACGCGGTCTTCAGCCGGACAAAACACGCTTCAACTTCTTTGAAGTACTACAGTCTGAAAAATTCTTTTCCTTTGATTACATAAAATTGCTGTCTCTTCTAACAGCGCAATAGCAGAGGAAGCTTTGGGCTGTGGAGGTGCTGTTGCATCCAAGTCTGATGTTTAGACAATTTCTTCTGCTTATTTAATAATAGACACAGTTGAATCAGTTCTTTGCCTCATTAACTTTTCTTTGACAAAATTTACTTGACATACTTTGTTTAGTGTTACGTTTTACCTCTTTTATAAACTTTTATTTCAGACTCATCAGGGGTTTTATGAGTATGGGACATTAAAGTGAGCACATTTACAGTTGCATCCTCCCATTGAGACACTGCTGGCCTAAGTTTTTATATCTCCAATTTTGATTTCCTCTGAATGTCTCATGTGGATGGATACTAGATTCTGTTGAAACTGCTCTTTTACAGAGAAGGGGCAGACTAGGTGATCTATGAATCCCATCTCACTTAAAATGTACATACACTTGAAAGCATGTGTACTTATGGACAATATCTGGAGAATGTTCTTGATTTATTCATGAGTATTGTGCATTACAAACAAGTACTCAGTGTCACTAAGCAATTTTTCCAATGAAGTCCATGGAATTGTTTGGTGTGTAGGAAATTATAACCAAGTTTTTGTTCGTTTTCATGCCAGGGTCAATGTGGTGAAGATGGACACTTTTCTTCTGCATACTATATCTATGTAATCCTGAGTTCTATCAGCTATGACAGAATGGTATTGTGAACCACAATTAATTTCCTTTACAATAGTGTGGATAACTTCACGGCTCATTAGACTGATGATTTCATTCTGAATTGTTGGACTTGTGTAATCTTGTTTTCTCTTCAACTAGCTTCCCAGGGTCTCATTGTCATTGCTGTGAAGCTTCAGTAATTCAATAAAATTCTCCTCATCAATCTGATGGCCATGAATTACCAAGCCTTGTCTACTCTAGTAATGTACAGTGAGTATTATTTTATACAGTGAGCAAAATTGATATCCCATCCAACATTTCAGCTTGCTTTATCCTTCAGACATGCTGGAAAATGTGGTATTTGATATTCCAATCAAACAAAAACAATTTGGTGACAGTTTAAACAACTTATTGGCTAGGAAGCATAGACAAATGGTGGAATTTTGGCACTGAAGTGTATTTCTCTTCCTCCCCTCCACCACTACTGACTTGATTCCTTCTCCTGCTGCTTTAGGTGAAGCTTAGTGTCAAGTGGTACATCTGTGGCATCAAACAAGTAAGGCACTCTGCTCAGCTAACTCCTTATGGATGGTGAATTTGTGATACCACATCAAAGGACTTAAGAAACACTCGTGGAGAAGTAGAAACCACTGAGGAACAAATATAAAAGTATTTTATGAATATTTTTTATAAGAAAACTAACAGCTATTTCTGGTAATCAGAAGTTTGAAGAGTATTTGCTTGCCTAAATCTGCCAAAATACAGTGCCATGACATTATTCTTGGTGCTATACCAGACTATGGTACTTTCATGAATGACATACAATGGCTTGTATTCAGATTTTTCCGTCTCCAAAAGAAACACCATGAAAGATAAAGGGAAGGGTGAGAAAAATTGAGAACAAACCCAGACAATTTTCAAAGTGAAGAATGGAAAATCAAACATATACTGCGATTCATTGCTGTTACATGTTCACCTAAAGGGGTGCATGAGGTTTTGTTTCACAGATCTCATCAGAAATATTGAACTGCTGTTGGTACATGGAGCTACAAGCCTATCATGAATACTTCTTTTAGAAATGATATGTCTGCTAATATGTGCAGAATTTAAGTTAGAAATTGAGAATAAGACTTTTTATAATTCTTCTATTTGTGTCTCAGTTCTCACCTACAAATGGGAATTAATTTATCATTACCACAGAAACTTTTAACAAAGATAAATAAATCAGAGATTAAAAATATTCACATATGAAAGTGAGGGGATGCCTTAAATGCCTAGGGGCAAGTCTAGAACCAATACCTCTTTTCACTGTTGTTTGTGAAGAGCATAATAAAATACATACTTAATGACAAAATGCATCATTTGATAACATTTCAAGTAAAACATCTTCTTATATGATATGAATTGTGCAGCTGGGATTATGAAGATAATCTCAATCTGGTATGTTTTTTGTTCTGACAACTCTGTATCACAACAGAAAACTCTCATGATTAAATACAGGAGAGCTTCCAAGAAGAATTGGTCAAAAAAGAATCAATGACTGAGAAGTGAGAAGGGTTTGGGCCACATGCGTTTAACTTTTATGTCGTGATGCAGATCCTGAAAGAATATTGTTTATAATACATAAATAAACACTTTAGATACATTATTTTTAGAATATTTTTACATTGTGCTGTGATTTTTGAGTAATCGTGACTAATTTTGAAATTTACATACTGAACATTTAAATACATTACTGCACTTTCACTTTCATATTTAACAAGTATTTTAAAATCTGACCGCATTCATGATAACATCTATTTGAGAGTTAACAGTCTATTTATAGAGCTTATTGTTAATTAAATTATTAATATAACACACCTCTCCCACACATACAGTGTAATTAGCATGTTAAAGAGAAATTATAGCACTTTCTGGCATGTATCAGCTAAACTGCCATTGTTTAAATATTCCTTTGAACTATATCTGGTGTATACAGGGGCAATAGCAACATGGCACCATTGAGTTTGTTAGACCACCTGAATTCTGCCAAACTCATAGAGCTCTATCTTGAACTCAGCTAGGATATTAAATTGTATTTGCAAAATACAATTGTTTATGCAAAAACTCTGCCTACAACTGGAAATTTCAGTTGCAAAGAATCCTCTGACAGGTAACAGTAGTACACAGACCCTTCAGCAATTTCATGTGTGGAACGTGTTGGGAGGAAACCTCAGATAAGCCTTAAGTAGCAGCATGAGACTGAGAGGATCCTTTCTGTCACATTACAAGTTGAAGCAGCTTTGCTCTTAGCCCTGTCCCCAGGGCTTTATCTGAATTCAGAGCCAGTGGCTTTATCTTCACCAAGATACCAAGGGACAACACAGAGCTGACTAAGTCAATGGAGGCTGTTTAGCTGTAAGGTATCTATGCAGTACCAGTATCTGCACAGTGTTGCTGTGATGTGCTCTATGACCACTAATTGTAATATTCTACCCCAAGATGTGTACAAAGTGTTCCCATGGAAGCTAATAGGAGCTTGAGAGTTACAGAACATCCTGAGGATGGCTGGCCAGAAGAATGTATCCAAAAGGATGACTTTCAGGTCAGGCTAGAAAGAAGATACAAAAAAGTTTGAATATTTTTACAGAAAATTTCTCCCCAACAGGGGAGAAATCACTGAAGTGCTTATTTGGGACATGTACAAAATCAGTTTACATGATGAGAGGTAGTAAGTGACCTCTGGACACTGCATAGGAATGATATGTATGATGCAGGATGTCATGAAGGCCTCTGTAACTGAGGTAAAGAACCTGTCTTTGATCTGCTAGGAAAATGGGAACAAACTGAGAGATGCCACAGGATATGTAATGTGATCAATGTGATGAATAGGAACTTTTTGTGTTGATAGGCATTAGACAAAACTGTATTTGTTACAGTGCAAATAATCCAGATGCTACATAAGAACTTGGATGAGAAGTTATCAGTGTAGATAGATAGTTGTGTTTAAGAACTTGTAGAAACAAAGAAACCCTATAGGAATTAGGCTTGCAAGTGACCTAAACATATCCTGCACTGCTAGGAGTAGGTGTCAGAAAGGCAGTTCAGTTTTGGAAGATGGAGAATTACTGACTAAATAAGCAAACCAAGATGATTTCTATAGTGAACAGAATGATGACTTCTTAATGAATTTTAACTCGCTTTACTGGATACTTTACTGGATACAGAATGTTAAAAGCTTTTGCCTGATACTGGAATAGTCATCAGATTTCTTTTAACGAGAAAATAAACCATTTTCATTTTAATAGTTTAATCCAAGAGGCAAAATCTTAATTTCTATGTAATTTCTCGTACAGTGTCATTTTAAAATTTACTTTCCAGGTGATGGGCTAAAGGAAAATAATTTGTCAGTCATTCTAGTCCATCAGCCATCTCTAAATCCATCCAGGACTTACAATCTGCGTTTTCCAACTTTGGACATACTGCTCTCTCCTGCTTTTGACTCTGGTTTTTTTGGCTTGAATTTCAAACCTCTTGCTAAGTGAACCACTACAATTTCTTGTCCCTGCATATCGATTTTGTTCAATACCAGTTGAACTGAGATCACCTCTGTGCACCTTAAGGCAGCATTACAGCTGTAAGAAAGGCAATTTTTCAGGACATGGGTTGCACAATATTCCTGTTACTATGAGTATTTCCTCTAAGTTGTAGCTATGTAACCATTCACACTGGGATGGGCTGAGCTACACTTGCTCTATCACTGATCTTGAACTAAAGCAAAATCAACCCCCTCATTGCTGTTTAAGAGCACTCCTAGAATGTAGACTACAGGTTTGAAGCTACACAGGCATGAGCATTGACTTAGTAGGTCTTATTTAACTACTGAAACAAAATGTGACACAGTGGAGTATTTCAGCAGAGACATCATTGTTATTAGCCACAATTTGTAATTCCCATATCCCTAAGAGAGGCATTTATACTGGCTTTTGGAAAATTTACATCCACCAGGGAGCATGTAAACAGGTCAAGTCAGCCTGAGCAGTAAGAGATAAAATTCCAAGGTTTGGATGATTAAAAAGTCTTTGATGTTCTAAATGAATAGAGTATACATGGATACCAAATACATACTCTCCAAATTTGATTCAATAAAGCTGAAACTCTCTGCTTTGCCCTTGGCCTCACAGTGCACCCCACATTAAAACCATTCAATAAAATTTGATACGTTGCCAACTACTGCCTGCCTGAAGACTAAACTATTTAAGTTTTCAATTACCTATGATATAATACAACAAAGACACACAAGTAATGTCCTTAACCCTCTGACTGAGCAATCAAATTAAAAAAAAGACTATTTACACTGGAGAAAAGCCTGAATAAAGAGATGGGCTTTGCACTGTGCCCTGAAGGTCCATAAAGAGGGACTGGGGCTACCCATACAGCTTTCTGGTATAACTATGTCAGTTTGGGGACTGATTTTAAACATTTATGACCCTTGACATTGATGCACTTCTATCAGTATGAAGATTCTTGATCTTAGTAGAGCAAGTATAGCTATTTCAACTCAAGTGTAACTCACTGATGAGTGACTGTGAAGGGGCATGACTCTAATGTATTCTGTTGCAGAGATATCTGGTCTAATTCCACCTTATAGAAGTCAGAAATTGTAGCTTTGTTCAGATGGCATTGACCAATTTGAGAGATGCTTATAGTAAGTCAACCACAAAATTGTGATAATGTGACTCTACTTTCCAGGCTTTAATATCTGCTTTAAACTATTGTTGCGCTGTGCTCTGTGGAGTGTGGACAAATCTGCACACTCAGAATTAATTAGTTGATCTTTACTGTCGTTCTGACTTACAGAATACAGACCTAATCACCACTTCCTAACCGTTGGATCCCTATAGATCTGATCCTTAAACTAACAAGAATAATTTTCTCTCTGTTTCTCCTAACCGACTCCAGAGGAAGGCTGGATGATTTGTTCAGCTGGAGAAGTTCACTTTGTAGATATATTAGTTGAGATGAATCCTATTTTTGATGTTTTGAGCCGAAGAGTAATAAAGTAAAAGTAGGATCCTAATTCCAATCTAGCGACATATCCATTGCTAGGACAACATCATTAAAGTAAGCAGATGTAATCAATCAAAGTGGTACAATTTCCACATGCAGAAGATGCAGCCCCAACTGCTCTTGTAATATAGGGTTAAAAACTCCAGAGTTGGGAAGTCTGGTGAGAATTTGATATTCTCATCTGCAGCTAAAATGCTACTAAATCACTTTTTCTTGGCTGTTCTCAAAAGGCTTACAGCAGTGCAGGGGAAAAAAGTGTGTCTCAGGTAGTTAAGTCTCAGATCATGTAAGGCTCTCAAAGTGAAAAAAGCATGGTAATTTGCCTTCTGAAGGGAAGCAGTAACTAATGTACCGGTGCAGGGTGTTTCTTCTGACCAGTTTGACTAAAGAAGCGGGTCACTGCATCTGCACCAGCTGGAGCTTCTGAGTGACTTTCAGGAGCATAATATGTTTAGCAAGCAGCATGGTAATCTAATCAGTGAATGGAAAAGCATGACTGTAGGCAAAATGTGGCAGAATGGGAAGAACTTATAGTTAAAAAAGGAAAAAAAATAAGCTTCCCTCAGCATTTCTGAACCTGCATTTTTAAATCTGTTTTCAAGGGTTATAACTGATTTGTTTGCTGTGTTATAAATCCCATTGCCAAAAATTTTAGTATCATATCAACAGAAATCTTAAATAAGGTTGTATCTTACCAGTTGTAAACTGCTGCATTGTAAATTACAGCTTCAATGTGAGTTGAAGAAATGTGCAAAAGCATCTGGTCCTCTTTGCAGATAACTCCAATCTGCAGGCTCCTTGCTTTGATAAGGGTCCTAGAAGTGGATCCTGCTGAAGTCATGCACTGGGACTGAATTTTGTACATTTTCAAAGCCATAACAAATTTCTGTTTAAGATGTCTGAAGTAGCAAGCTGACATCTCAAGGAAAAGACTGGTCTTTTATTCAGCAGAGAGGCAACTAAATACTGCAGAGTGTGCCAATTTTCTTGAACAGTGTTTTTAAATGGGTTTGGTATGAGAACATTTGAATACTTTAATGTAGAGCATGACACTACAATATGGTATGAAATTGCAGTAGATGTAAAATTAATTTATTAATTATATTAATTAATATATCTTCTCCTTTGGGAGCCATGAAATATCTTGTGTAAAGACAGTAGGCTCTGTCCTTAAGGGCTCTTATTTAGCTTTTATCTTACTAGGTCTAATAGGAAGAACAACTTTGACAAAAATGTACTGCATGTCTCATACATGAAATCCCATTATCCATCTATGCTGCCATAGAATGAAAAAAGCACTTCTGCTGAGTTTTTGTACCCTAAAATTAATTAATTTTTATTTTGTAGTCATTTGTAGCAAATCAGAACCTCTTCTGAAAGTGTTGGACCAACCTGCACACTTGATTACACTGATGAAAATGTGGAATTACTGCCTTGAAATCAGGGAACTTTCAATGAATGGAATTTGACACATACAAAGTGTATTTTGGCCCATTACATTTTTACTGTAAAAGGAAATTTCAAATAGTTTCCTTGTAAATTCCTGAATAATTCTATAGATGGCAAAGGAATACAGCATTTGGCATACTGGATCAAACTGATGGTGTAAACTGCTTATGTCAAAGGCAACATTACTAGTTACTTTAAAGAAAGGTAAAAGAAACTGCAAAGAAGAGGTATGGAATAACCTGTTGCAAGGGCAGAAATATGGGGAAATAGAGGAAAAATATATACATATAAAATGAAAGAGAATAATACAGCAAATGCAACCAAGGAGATTAACTCTCTTTTCTAAAGATCTTTGAAAATGCATCTCTGCTATGTAAAGTATCAAGACTTATCTCTTTTATTAAATATTTAGAGTAAATTCTCTGTTTGAAAAATGCTGGGTACTTCTTTTGCATCCAATGAATATTCATTGGGAAGTTCATTGGTGGGTGCCTATTCAAAACTGAAAGATCAAAAGGGAACTGTGTCAATTTTGTCCTTTTCTAGGTTGACTGCTATTTTTTGATGTAATAAATTGCCAATTTTAGAAGGGTAAAGAACAGAAATGGAAACGAGTATGCCTTTCAGGAGACTTTTGACTGTGCCGTTATGAATAGTCCCCAAACAAACAGCTTGTTGCAAGCCATTCACATAGTAGATAGACATCCAATTGTTAGCCATGCAAATAGCCATATCCAATGGTCAGACAGCTGTTAGCTGGCTCTTAGAATGATTGGTAACCAGACTGTTGTAGAACTTACTCCTGTCTACAGACTGCTGGGTCTCATCTTTCTCTAAAATCTTATTAATAAATTGAACACGTTTTATGGGACCACCAATGTCTATTGCCCTCCTCCTCACTGTTTCAGTAACAAGTAGAAGACAAAATCAGAAAAGGAACAAGTAGGAAAAACATATTTAGGGGTTATCTTTATAGGCCAGGGTTTTATCCTCATAGGAGTGTCATAGGTAAAATTAAAGCCTTTTTTGTGCAGCTGCTGCAGCACTTTTATACGTCTAAGTCCAAGTATATTATGCAGGCACAACATTCACACAGAGACACTCTCACACATGCTGCTTATACACTTATACACCTATTTCTTAGTCTCAAAGCCATGTTCTGAAAACACATACACCAATAGCAAACTGAGACTTTTAGAGGCTAATGAAAACTACCAGTGATACATAGTCTTTTACAGGTGCTTTTCTAGAACAGGCAATTGTGAACTCTTTCGATTGTGCATGGATTTTCATGTCTTGATGAATTTTTACATATTGCAACAAAAACTTGTCTAATGTAAATTAGCTAAAACACTTCAGATTAACTGGAAAAAAATTATGGAAGTTGAAAGCTTGCTAGACAACATGCTCCTGGTAGTGTCCAGAACTGCCCAAGTGTGGTAGAATTGTTTAGCCGGACTGTCCATCCTGTTTGCAGGATTTGATCCATAAGCCAAATTGTAACTCCTATGAGGAGAGGGAGGTTTTGTCTCACTTCTATCTAATGCAAGAATTTCTGATATTTTGATAAATGATACTCATTTAATAAAATCAGTGGTGTCTGGGCTTAGGCAATCCTGTTCCTTCCTGGCTTCTTCCACCCATTCTCTCAGACTCCCGTGACCTTATCTTCCTGTTTCCCAAATGAGGCCTTCATGTGCTGGCTCTTCACTCTTGTTTCCATTGCATCAGGCTGCTGGTGTCTCTCAGGTCCTCACAAAGCCACCTCCCCTTCCTCCTCTGTCAAAACCCAAGCATATTGGCTGAACTCCACTAATTCTCCAAAGACACCAGCTTGTTTCTGCACTGTGTCTTTTCCTCAGATCTTTCACTTCTGGAGGAGCAATACATATTTTCCTGAACAGGTTCTTCTGGAGCCAAAACACAGCTTCAGGAAAACATAGCTCCTCGATTCTGTACTGAATGTTGTAATGATATCATTGCTGAAAGGCACAGCTCTCAGCAGGAACCACCACTCAAAGGTTAGTGGTGACATGGGTGTGTTAAACTAAATTTAGTTTTCTTTATAAAACAATCTGAGCCTTCTCTTTCTGCTACCTGAGTACTTGAAGTGCAAAGTTTTAGACTGAGATGGAGCCCTGATGTGCATCTTTTAAATTTGCTAATAATGGAGAGCAGAAATGTGGAGTATAATTAAATAACCTTCTGAGTTAGGGGATTCAGTTGAGGAGTAAACCACCTTTTGAGTCCTGCAAATGTTTACTGAAGGTGTTGTTTGGATTCAGAATTAATTTTAAGATTACATGGATACACACTTCCCCCTTCACAGTATGTTTCTTACCTACAAGGTTATATTGTCTTTCTATTTATATATGTTTTCCCTGTTTCTTCTCATCTCTTTCTGGCTCAATGACATTTTAATTATGCCAAGAAAATAGGAAACAGAAGCAGACAAATAGAAGATATGCATATACAGCCATCTCATGTGCTTCTTGAGGCTTTGTGTAACTACCAAAGGAGATCATTCACAGGGAGAAGGGACTTTCTTTCTAGAGAGTAG
Source organism: Manacus vitellinus (assembly GCF_001715985.3). Taxonomy (NCBI): domain Eukaryota; kingdom Metazoa; phylum Chordata; class Aves; order Passeriformes; family Pipridae; genus Manacus; species Manacus vitellinus. The sequence goes on along the minus strand of NW_021938789.1, from coordinate 7,207,608 downwards.
GCAGCGCAGCACAGTTTTCCTGTCTCTGAATGAATATTCAAACCAGACCATGTTCATGGCCTCTCAAATCTCCCAATGGAATGTAAACAGGATTGAAACATTTATATCTATGCATTGCAGTAGGTTGTAAAGGTTAGGTGCAACATTACATGGCATCATGATGCCTAAGTCCACCTAGGGATGACTCTCTGGGTAGCTATTTTCTATATCTAAAGCTAGGACAATTACTGCACTATACCTCACAGAAGTGGGGTGTAAGTTCAGGACAGTAAAGAATGATTGAAGTGAGATCTAGAACTACAAAACATTCTACCAGTTAAAACAGATGTCAGAAGAACTGTAGTAGTTAATATTCCTCTTGACATTTGCCACTGAACTACTTCTTTCTGAACATCATGAATATATGCTTTTAGAAGTTTCTTGGAATGCTAAAAATGTGCCTTGTTCCGTGATAGTTCCAAACATGCTTACAGACTGATAGGTTTTCCCTCTCACCTAGTACATGGAACTGATTGCAAGTGTTCATCTTTTTTTTTCCATAACTATTTGGAATCTAGCACACGCTTCCTCAGTTTCAACTACGTAAATACATCCATTTATCAAAGACCTCTAGCTGGTGTTTTCCAGATCCTCCAGGTTTCTTAACCGTATATCTTTTATCAATTACCTCAAAACCTGCTTTAATATTCCTTACAAAGTATCTGGTTTTCCTGTTGCCGGATGTGAGTTCACTAGGTGAAAGTTACCATGAAACAATTTAATGGGAGCTTCGATCTCATTGTTTTTTTTACTAAGTATTATTTATGCATCCAGTGCCCCAGGTGCCTATGGACCTTAACAGGCAATTTAAAAAAAAGGCCGTAGCCCAATTAACTAAAACAGTAACTATTAAAAAAAGGTGTAAGTGTTTGGGAAAAGGGCGGGATGACAAGAATTATTGCAAGATTGAAAGGTCACAAATATGCTTACTGTTACAGAATGAAACTTGCCTGTTTATAGCAAACTGAAATGGAAAGACTGGAACAAAGACTGAAGTGCTTAGCACTGGGTGCCTAACTGGAAGCTGAGGGCTTTGGAGAGAGATCTGAAGAAGGCAGAAGCATTGTTCAGGGATAAGAAGCATGAAGCAAACAAAAGCATGTGTCCTTTGTGAAACAAAGAGGGTAACAGAAGTAGAATCTGTTGGGCTGCCAGGGGGAAACAGGGTAAGTCAATAGGGGGGTTGAGACAAACCTTTCCTTGGAAAGTGAGGATGAGAGACTATTTGCTAACATCCCTTGCTGTGGAGCTACACACTACACAGAGGACATTGTCCAAGCCACAAAAGAATTTACTATCTGAAAAGCTGATAGTTTAGTTTTACCCAACACGGTTCTTGCAACTACCTTTGCCAAACAGCAGCTATGCCAAAGCTTAAGAACAGGCTGACTTCCAATATAAGAAACTGTTGGGCTATCAAGGTGAGATCTAGACCATAATTCACTAATTTCTTCACTGTAGTGAATATGCATAACCATAAAAAATTTTGCATAGGATTTATTACTGTTTTCCTTCACTTCATTTAGGGTTCCAAGAAGAAACCTTTTCTCTTCAGTGAAGATGAAAGAATTCAGTACTGCTTTCCTGAAAAAAAACAGCACTTTGAATTTTGTAGTTGCAGCTTCTCCAAATATTTCTCTCAGCTTTACAGTGCAGATTGTCTTTTTATGCAAATTACATATTTGATGACATGGGGAATTTACACAACTCTGCTATTTCAAACATCTTAGTACCAACAGCAGAGGTGGTGTCAAATCTTCAGCTACTGGAAGTTAAAAGTAGTTCTTTTAACTTTACTGTAATTACCTTGCTTAACAGCAGTGATTTTTGCCTTGATTTTCTAGATTATGGCATTTTATTGATTTTGTGTATGTTTTTTTATAATGGTCTCTTGGTTTTGACTTGAGTATGTTAATTGAAACATCAGCACTAAATATAAAGTTTAATTACCTTATCAGCTAAGTTAAGAAAGATAGTTAAGGTACCTTTTTCTCACAGTGACAAAAAATTGTAGAAGTTCCTGGTGCTGCACCTATGCTACCTATTTCTTCAATTACAATTCCTCATATTCACTAGGACTGCAATATTTTGTCTCAGTAAAACCCTTAATGGAAAAACAAGGCAATTCCTTGATTTTGGCTGCATGCATTAGTTGGTAAGATACATTCTCTGGTAAACTGATTTTAAGGATGCAGGTGTAGGCTGATCCTTCATGACGATGATGCTGCCCCTATAATCCTGTGTCCAGAAGTTAGATGGCTGCAGGCCAGTTAACTTCCTGGATACAAGGAAAAGTGAACCATCTATCTCCTTTATTTTAAATATACCTCTCTTTTTCTAAGTAGAACCATTAGTTTTTATTGATAGGACTAATGCTTTGCATTTAGCCCAAATTACAATAGGAAAGGAGATGCTTAAGGGTAACTGGGTGATGAAAGGACTACATTACAGTACAAGTCCAAGGGCTGCTGTTTCCTATTTGTAATGCTGAATCCACATGCAAGTCATATTTAAGCTATAAACTGTGGCGCCCAGGGAGTATACACTCAGATTGCCTTGAGAAACTGAATACTTTTATCAAATCACCAGATGGACTTGTGTTCAAAAAACCCTCTTGAACAATATAGCGTTTCTATATCCACCTTAAGATAATAAATGGGGCTTTCAGCAACCTAAGCAACTTAATGAACATGTTGCCCCGATCTTTTATAATTTTACCTAGAGATGCTTAATATGCATAATTTGACACTACAGATAATTTCAAACATCATACATAATTTCAACTAGCCTCCACTGACCTGCCTTGTTTTAATAATCACAAATACTTCGCAGTTCTAATACCTTCAGCTTCTTAATCTAAGAACAGACTATGCCATCCTCTTTCTTTCATGACAGAAATATCCTTTGCACTTAGGCAAGATTAATAATTTGATGCTATTAAGTTTTAGCCTCCAGAAGAACTTGGTTTGGGCACTGGTTTTGAGGAAATTTCAGAATAAAGAAACAGGCCTTGGCTAAATGGAAGAAAGAGATCTAGAGTGTGTGATTTTCATCATGGCAGTAGAAAGAGTCAGGTTTCTGATTCTCAGGACGTCTCAAGGAGGCAATAGTCTGTTTGGATGAAGCAATTTCCATTGTAGTAGGAGAAGCACTGATAAACATGAAGATGTTATTGAATATACTTCAAACCATAGCAGCTGAATAGAGTTCCGTTAACTCAGATGTCGTTACTTGCAAAGTAAAAGGGAAGATAGGGTTTTCTGAAACAAGAGAAGAAGAACAGTGAGGATACATGAGTTTAATTACCTCCATGTCTGTATGTATATTTGAGGAATATGTCAAGAGATCAAGAGGAATGATACAGCATCTGACAATGATTATGGCTTTGGAGGCATAATGAAAATTTTGATGGGTGGATTGTGAAGTGAAATCTAAGTTCAAGTATAGGAAAGAAATCTACAGAAAGATGAGATATCCTTAGTGTCATAACTAAAAACAAGCTCACAACTATAATCTGACAATACAAGTGGAATATAATACATAAAGCTGAATGTAAAGCTGAAAACAATCAATAATAGCTGTAAAAAACTGAAGGCATCTGAAAACTGAGTAGTCTGTATATGCTTAGTAAATGTTGTATACCTCTTCTATGCTATTTTTGCACCAGAGCCACATAGCCACAGCCAAAGCCAAAACCATTTAAATATCAAGGTAGTTACAAATATGACCAATCTGAGCTGAATAGTGTGCATAGGATCTGAGCCAATGTGAGCAGCAACAGATTACACTCTCCATGAAAATGAAAGAATTGAAAATAATAAATATCTAAGGTCAGTACTGAATAGGGATGAATATGGACACCGATAAGGAGAGGAGAGAAAGAGAAGCAGGAATAAATGCAGTCCAACAGAAGATAATTCAAAACTTACAGCTGGGGAATCAAGATTTTCTTCTTAGAGGCATTTGGAAGAAAATATGCTTTTACATATATATGGGGAGGAGAGTTTCTTTATAAATGAACAGAGGATAGGATTGGTAATCTTCCCAGCATCAGATGTGAAACTCAGTTCCCTTGATAGACATTAATAAGAATAAAGCCCACTGAAAATGGAACTGCCATGAATTTTAAATTATTCCTTAAAAATAATGAAGAAACTGTACACAGGAACGAATTAGGGGGACACTAAAACTGCCAACATTAGCCTAACTTTGGTTAGCCAATGGTAAAAATAACATAGATTTTGACAGACTTTGAATTAGGTTAGTGCTGAATTCTTTTGAAAATTCTCCCCTCAGAGGATAACTGAGCTATGAACCACAATTGCTTGGTGAAGAGTAATTCTTGCCAGATGAGTTTACTTGTTTTGTTTTGTTTTCTTTATGGGAAAGCATAACAAAATCAGTATGATGAGAAAAGAGGGGGAGGACACTGGTGTCTTGGTAGAATGGTCTGTAGGGCTCCTCAATGCACTCTTCTCTGTAGCTCGGGTTGGCAGGGGGAGCAGCACTGCCACACTGCTGCCCCTGGGCTGTGATCAAGGGAGAGGGGGAATTTAACCAGAGCAAGGCATATGGTGGTCTGGCTAGCTAACTTTCTTGACATTTATTCACACACACACAGATGGACACTTAAACACAGTTCTGCCTTAATGCCAAGGTTTTGTACAGCACCAGCCTTGCTGTCAGCACTGACTGACAAACACAAAGTGATGATGATGCTACTGCCTAAGAAGGATATTGTGTTGGAGACTGAAAGGCTAGAAATACAAGCAAAACACATGTTTACCATGAGAATGGGATTTTTCCATACAGTAATATGAGCATACTTAATCCTTGTATTTGTTAGGAGTTTATCCTGAATACTGCTTTGAAAGCAGTTATGCTGAGATCATGGGTAGAAATAATACTGAGTGAACTGGACATCACATCTGAGTTTCTAAGGCAATATGTCAGCAAAAAAGAAATGGTGAAATTCAATCTTAAACTCTTAGGCTTTACTGAGAAATAGCAATATTTGATGAACAATACAGCAATAGAAGAATGACAACCCAAGTAGTGCTGTTTAGGCTACATTTTATAGAATGTAAATGTAAATGTGCTAAGGAATTTTTTTTTTTTTTAGTGTTGACATGTTGTGTATTGGATATCTTACAGAAATTATTGTAAAGAGATGATTTAACAATGTATTTCTCTTGACAATTTGTCTTTTTTACCTAACAAGATAGCTTAAGATGCCAACTCAGTCAAAACAACAACAAAAAAAACAAACCCAAAACATTCCCTTGAAATGAAGGAAATAGTAAAAATGTTGCAGAGAATACCATGCTCAGGATAGGCTACAAAGACAAGGCAAAAGATGCAGTTCAGTTGAGAATGATCAATTATCTTCTTTTCCTGAAGTTGGAATAAGAAAGGGAATTCCTTCATATTTACCCCGAGCTTGAGTAAGTTCAAATTTTCTAGTATTTTTTCTCCTTGTTGCCTTTTTTTTTGTCTGGTGACATGGGCAGAAATATACCATGGGCAATAGGAGTTATCCCAAGATCTTATTGGGATGCAAGCTTTTTCCAGGACTTGATAGGGTGAAGGCCTTTACAGGACAGTAGTTGGTTGAAGCCACTGAGCCAATAAAGGGTGTCTCTATACTGCATTAGCTGTGCCCACATACAGATTTTTATTTGTTGTGGTTTCAGTTTTATCTATACTGCTTAATTCACCCCTGAGTTTTTTGTTTGGCAAATATGCTTCCTTGTTCCAGGTCTGAGCCAAAGTGTGAGACAACTTATAGGAGCAGTATAGATGGCTGGGGAATTTAGTCTTGCATGCTAGCTTGAGCCATAAACCAACATGGCTGTATAGACTTACCAATAAAGATTAGTATTATGATGTCAGCCAGTGAGCAGCTGGGGATTCTGAGCCAAATGACCTCATAGAGTCCTGCATCTTGACACCACAGACACTTATAAATAATTACCAATATGATACAGGACACACAAATAGAGCAGCCTTTTTCCCCACAGACATTTGTGCCAAGACAGAGATGGCTCAATAACTTCCAAAGACAAGACCCTCAGTCATATTTACTTTTCCCTCATCACCAACCACTAATTAGGAGTATTCCCTGTTCTTGTAATTTTTATCATGGCTGTGTTATATGATACTTCTGTGTAAATCCCCTGTTTTGGAGCTATGTGATTGCACTAGACAGAAAATTTCCAGACCTTAAGATTGGTTTTGTGGTGTTTATTTTTGTTTTGCTTTGGTCTCATTTGTTTTGTTTTAAAAAGAAAAGTTATAAACCAAAACAACAAACAGAAAGCCCCCAAATACTTAATTTTCTAAGTGTCATTATTTCTGTGGCCTGACATGACTTTAACATCTGAGGTTAACAATATGATGTTAATGTCATGTTAAAAAAAGCAAACAAACAACAAAACTTTGTCCTCCAAGGAACCCAAAAAAATTGCTCTAACTTTTGGTAACTGCCAACTGAGTTTTAATCTGAGCCAGGGACATCTATTTACTTCCCATCTTTTAAATTTCCTCTCTCCCCAAAATATTTCCAATTATTTCTTCTTTAAACAATCCTCAGAATAATTCAGTCTTGTTGATGCTGCATGGTATTTTCCTTGTAAATAAAAAGAAATATTCAGTAGAGAGAAATGTTAGGAAGAGTAGTTTAAAATATATTATGGTGAGAAATATTTAAAACTTTTCTTGTTGGCTAGGAATGTGCAGTTTCTAAGCCAAGTGTCCATTCCAGATTATGTAGTCAAACTCTCACTAATATAAAAGACATGAAGGCTTTTCTTTGGGAATTCTGTGGACTATCATGCTGTTTTCTGAACAGATTGTCATTTTGTTTTGTTACACAATTGCTTTTAGTGATTCACCTTTTTAATGAGAGCAGAAGGGAAACAGCAAAGAAAATATTTCTCTAAAATGTTTTCAGAAAGGCCCACTGGACTTTGAAATGGGTCTTATTTGGTGTACTTTGCATAATTTGTTACACTAAATATGAAACAGATTTCAACTGCAGCTGTAGTGCATGTGTTATTCAGAGAAGCTCAGGTCCCCCAGAACACAATCATTGGCTTACTCAGAGTTTGTCAAAACTGTAATCTCTGGGCAGAATGACACTGAGGAAAAACACGGTGGCATCGTCTGCTGAGCAACATTTGCTCTCCCTCACCTTTGTTTTTGGCAAACTAAATCATTACTTCATGTTAAATGTACTGAGGGAGGGAGCAGCTAATATTTTACTGATCTGTCAGATCAATATTACTGTTATCACATGGGGACACGTGCAATGAGATAAACATATACCTTGTCCTGTGCAGGGGATTTCCCTAGTTATATCCAGCCACTGCTCTGTCATTGCAAAGCTCCTCTGTAGTCAAGTAATGCCATGTGAACTTCAATTTAAGGTGGTGAAATGGCTTCAATTAGGTATTACACTTCTCAGGTGCAAATGGTGACTTGCAGTAGGTCTGTTATCTTTGTCAATGTGGTTTGAATTTACAACTCTAACAAGAAAAGTAACTAGAATTTGTACTGCTGTGTTGATAGTAGCTTCCCAACACCCAGTGTTTGCCTTCTGAAGTGGAGGGTCATCGTTGGTGTCTTCACACACAACCCTGAGATAGCAATCACAGCTGCTTCATGTATATATATATATATATATATGTGTGTGTGGCTATATCAGCAATTAGACCTTAACAGTGAAAACCATAATCACAGATGAGCTTTGATTGAAGGAATTTTCTGTTTACAACTAGAGATTTAACTAAATAATAATAAAAGAAGAGAGGATTTTTAATATAGCTTTTAGGAACGAGGAGGTGTATTTTAGCTCAGTGTTTTCATGACAGCAGAATTCAGTAATGGGTCAAGATGAGTCTGCACTACCACAGTGAAAGCACATGGTAGAAGAAGTAGACTGATGACACTTCTCACTGTTAAAATGTCTACTATTTCATGTTATAGAAGCCTAACTTTAGTTGCTCATTATTTGGCTTAATGTTAACATCCAAGCAACATCTCCCTGTGATTTTCTCTGCAATCCTTCTTCTTGGTCCGGTACATACAGTAATGCTCCTGTGCACAGGAGGTACACAGGAATAATTAGTATTATTCTTATCTATGTTCAAGAAATGCCTTAAGGAATGACATATACTGCAGATGGTTGACTCAAGCTTGAGACATGATTTCATAACTGTTTCATTTGTACCCTTTAAACTACTATAAAGTTTACTAGTTAAAATCTGCTTAGTCTTATACTGCATGGATTTCTATAAGGTCCATTCTTTGTTCTACTGCTATGACACAACCAGAGATTTCACAGTATTTGAACCTACAATCTTCATTGAGTAAAGCAGGAAGCTCAGCTGTTGGAAGAACTAGATACTGATTAGTTAAAAATTGGCTGAGCCAATAGGAAAGAACATATTATTCTGTTGACAAAGGTCCACTTTGTGAAGCATGAACTGGCATGCAGTTTGAGATGTAAATCTCAGAGCAAAAGCTTTTGTGGAACTTTGTTATGCCTTTTTCTCTGGAGTTTTGAGGCTAGGTGAGTATTCCAGCGTCTGAGAAATATTTAAGTATGGCCTGATCTTACACCAAAGGAATTCAGTAATAATACTCCTGGGTAAAATCAAAACTTTAATTTCCAAGCCAAACCATTAACTTCCTGAAACACCTTCATCTCTTCTCCTGCTGGCAGTTGTTCCTCTTTTAACCTTCCTTTATCCTAAAACCATCACAAACAGTTTCGGTTGGCGTTATGGAAAATGACCTAGCCATTGCCAGGTAGGAGCAACTTGACATGCAAACCAGGACTTCACCTAGAATCCTAAGTCATTTAGATCCTAAGATGGAGGGCCTAACAGAAGGGAAGCATTTAAAATGTTGTGTCTTCAGGAAAAAATTAGGACATGATTCCTATAGGTAGCTATAGGTGCACTCTTCCAACATCTAGATTACAGATCTTGTCAAATGTCGAGGGGGAAGACCTGTGAAGAAAGAGACACAAATACACAAATAAATCTTGCATATTCATTCTCCATTTAAAAACTCTAGGTCTTTGATTCTTATTTGTGATTATTTTTCATGTCTTTTGAATGTGAAGTATCTTTGATCAATGGGCTTTATAAAACAGTGAATCTGAACTTGGAACATCAGAAGTAGTCTTTGAGTAAGAAAGGATGAGGTGATGAGAAACAAAAATATTTTACAAAAAACTTAGGGCCAGACACTGCCTACCACTTCATGGTAGTCCCAAATTCATGAAAGTAGCAGGGCTCTGACTGAATAGGGAGAGAAAAAAACTCAGAAAGTGAAAAATAGAAATATTGTTTTCTAAATGCAATTGATCATTTTCTTTCAATGTTTACATTTGCATGCAATATTTTAGTTTGTTCTTCCCTTTGTTTTTCTTAATTAAAGATTACAAGCTGCAGAGCACAGCTGAGAATTTAATGTATACCATTCCCAAATAGCTTTTAGTCACCCAGAAGAAGGAGCCAACTCTATCTCATTTGGGCTACTCTCTTATTATGGTACAATCACCTGTCACATTTGTCCCTTGCAAAGGAACACAATGCAGTGTTGTGTTTAGGAAGTGCATTATAAAAATTAGGTGGATAATTTAATTAATTTCCTCATTCCCTCACTTAGTAAAAAGAAGAAGCTACCTCTAGAAAATGATTAATTCCATCCGAAAACAGTTAGCATGAGTTACCTACTGAAAATGCTCATCTCTTTCCATTGATTCTATGATTATCAGGATTAAGTGCCTAACATTTAAGTAGTGGTAAGTCCCAATTTCAAGTAGCTTTTGATTGCTAAAAAGAGAATTATGACCATGACATGGAGATATAATGGGCAGATCATGTATTAGTTTCAACACGTAGTTCTGCCACAGACAATAGCTCCACTGACTTCAAAATCAATATATACCTTCTAATTTTATTATCAAGTACAAAGTATGAGAATCAGGAAAAACATAAGTGTTATAGGGCTGTGTGTCTTCAGTTATAATGGTATGTCAGGAGCAATTTCATTTGAAGTAAGTGGAAATGCATGAGTGTAAAACCTTGTGGAAGCAAAGAGAAATTAAGAGATGGGACCTGACCCCAAACTCACTGAAATCCATACAAACTTCTCTGATCCACTGAACTTTGGGTCAAGCTTCTAGTTCCTTGGATAACAACAGTAGTCCAGCTTAGTTGCCAACATTTCTGCACTAGTCAGCTGTGTTATGCTGCACTGCATCTAGGAGGGTATTGAAAGCAATGTTGCTCTGCTGAATGTATCTACACAAAACAAATCTACAATTTCTGTGGACATTTTCCATCTTTTTAGATTGTAAACTGAGACCTAGATTGGACATTATGGCAACTGTGACTATGACAGGTCTTTTTATCTGTCTCTTGTCTGTTCCTAACACCATATGGCACTATGGAGTAGAAATGGTTGAGCTGCCCTTCCAAACAAGAGAGCAAGGATTTAGACTTTCCTTGTGGTTTTAATATCTAGGTATCTGTTCACCTCTCCAGGCTTGAACAGTTTAGAAACTGAATTAAGTTACTGGTAGCTATATGAATAGGAGTTCTGCATTTCCTTTGCATTTATGTTTAAGATTGATCTCCCTTTTTTTATCAACTACATAATTTTGACTTTACTGTAATGTTTGAAGTTCAAATAACATAGCCAACTTTTTTTTTAAAATTGATGTTGACCTAGTTTGAGCTCAATGAACAGGGTAAAATAATGCAAATAGTGCTTTATGCAATAAAGCATAAAGCTGGCAACAGTTCTGGGAACAAATAAAACACTTTTTTTCTCTTAAGGCTTGGAGAAGATAATAGAAAACAAAAAGAGCTAGAAATTTCAATGGTTTAATGTTGTTTCAATGCTGAGTTTAAGTATAAAAGAATCTCTGAGGCTCTTCAGGATGTGCCAACAGGTCAAAGCACTTTCCCGTCTCTAACTACTTCTTAATAAAGTGGAACTGTTTGAGGATTTGACAACTCCCATGGGTCAAGAAACACATATTAAACAGCCTTACAGAATTTTTCTCTTTCAGTATTGAACCAATATTGCATGACATAAAAAGCAGTCCTCCATTCTCCTTTCTGCCATACACAGATCTCTTTCAATGTCTGTTTTGAGTGTGAGGGTAGAAACCATTCCATTTTAAACATAAATCCCACTCAGTTCCAAACTGAGGAGAAAAAAAAAAAAAGATCATCTGCAAGGAAGGAGAGTTGAAAAAAAGAGGAAGGGAAGAGAAATAGAAAAGAGCAGGAAGATTGAAAAAAACAGGACAAAAATCAAGTGAAAGAAAAAGAATTCTTTTCCTCTTTTTCTTGCTTTCACTGTTAGTTTCTCCCTTCTTTTTCTTATATTCTCCAGTTGCATTGTTTCATCCCTTGGAATCTTTTTTCCTGCACTGTACTCTATGTCATTTTTTTCTATTAATTGTTACTCATTTTACATAAGTGCCTTAAAACTAGTGTATATGATGTTTTAAATACTTGTTGCTTAAATCTAAAGTTACCAACATGATGTATGCTCTTTTCATGTGAGAGAAGATATTTTCCAATTTTTTATCGTCTCTACCAGCAAAAGGCAGCAGAGATCAAATTCACAGGCTGTCATCTGAAGAACTTCATCTCATTTCCAAGTCTCTGTGTCACTAAACAGTCATCTCTGCAGCCTCAGAACACTGACCAAACTGTCATATCCAGAGGACGGGTAAAAACTCAGAAAAAGAGAAGTTTACTATCATATTTACTTTATAAAATAGCTGAGTAATGTGAAGCATTTCTCTCTCTTGCCACATGCTGTTTTTTCTCAATTGTCTTATTTAGTTTGTGTTCACGATTTTATGTTTTATTTCCCACTTTTTTCTTTTTTATCAACACCTTCCTATTATGTTTTTACTATTTTTAACATTTCAAGAGATTCTTCTTTCCTTTAAGAAAAAAGAATTATGTTCCCATCAATGCCTTTATGTTTCATTTTCTCCAAAATCCTCAGCAGATAGCCCAGACATCAAATGAAATGCCTTTAAAGTCATTTTACTTTGCCGGTCACTAAAAAATACTTAATTTCTGACCCTAAGTGATTTTTATGCAATTATGTGTCTAGAGCCAGATGAGTGTCAGAGTGGATGACCTAAAGTTCTTCAGTTTTAAAATCTGTGAATAAGTTGCAATAGATAGTAACAAAAAAAGAATCCACTACTTTACTCTTGTTTCTTTGCTTTTGCTGGTGGAAGAAGGCAGAATGTGTACATGCACATGTATACGAGTAAGATTATTTACTGAGCTAGCTTCTAAAATAGAAGGATTTTAAGAGGCATTCTTAGAATAAAGGAACCCTGAAAGCACTGATAATTCATACTTCTTTCAGTTTTTACTTTTACAGTATTTTGAATAATCTTACATTCAAAGCAGCTGATTTTGGCTGATGCAACACTTCGCTGCTGTCATCACTCCTGGTAAACAAGGTCTATTTTTGAAACCACCTTTTGTCCCCTGGATGCAAACCCTGCTAGATTGTACTGTAAATGAGCCATTTCCATCGGATAATTGTGTTTGCCTGAAGACTGGAATGATATCATAATGCAGTTTCTTTCAACCTGGGTACTGTAACTCTGATTGTGCTAATGTTAGTCTGCTTTTCTTTTTTCATTATCAACATCAAGGATTTTAGTAATCTGTGTCTGAGGACACAGGAGGACATGTGTCTGTGGACAAGAATTTGGCCATTCAAGTTATGTTTCTGCTAACATGTACTACTTCAGGCAATAAATGACTTCTGCAACCGATTAAAGGCTAAAGATCAGGGATACATCCAATCTACAATGCTGTTAATTGTGTGCAAGGCAGAATACGATGAAGGATGCTCACAATTGCATAGTAAGATAGTTATATGATGAATGCTTCAAAGGTTTATTTGTTGTTTTCTTGTTAGGCTTTAATGCCTGGTACGACTTGGAATCAGGTTCTAGGGAAAGAACATAACTTGTTTATATAAGTGTCAACAATATTGCACATGAATAATCCAAACAAACTTATAGAGGTATCATTCCACTCCAGTGTCTTTTATGAATGAGTCAGTTGGCCTGATTATATACTGTGTGAATCAAGAAGGATTTACACTATCATTCCATCTAGCTATCCCTTTATTCGAGCACTCAGTGCAAAGCCACTGAAATAACACAAGTTACGTGAATCCCGCATAACTCGAAACTTTGTGGTTTCATAGCAGAAGCAATTTTGCATTAATTAAGGAGTAGGCAGAATAAATATATTGGCATCTGTTTTGCCCATCTAAAGCATGATGTTGTCAGTTTGAGTTAAGTAATTGTTCAAGTACTTGCATAGAACATCTTAGTCATGTCCCTTCTTGTGACATATGACAGAATTTGGAAAAACCCCCAACAATAGTGTTTTCATTAATTGGCATATCACATATTAATTGGCCATGAGATGAGTGTGTTTCTATCAATGCCATCAACAGCACATGCAATAGCTCTCTGTTGATATGATAGAGAGGAAACAATTGTGAAAAGGATAGAATAAAAGCCAACAGACACTATTTTCTGTGTGGTGCTACAGCACAGACATGTTAGTACTCCTATTAATGTATCTCACAAATAGCTTGCTGAAACTATATACAACTTTATCAAATATACAAACACCTTAGATTGATCAGGCAATTTGCTGACTTTTCATATTTTTCCCAATTAGATTTTTATTAGAAATTATCATTTAGCACAACATCAGCTGCTGAGTCACAATCTTAGGCTTACTTATCTTACTGTGCTTGAGCCACTGAGTCTGTTTATGCTGAAGATGTCACTGTTAAACGCAACTGTTCTTCATCTTTCTGAAAACAAAATCATTACCTCCATAAGATTTTAACTTTTGTCTCTCCCAATGTCACAAAAAATCACTTTTTCACGCCTTTTCAAGACTGACTCCCCAGTTCTTGACACTTTGCTTTTACAGTTCCCAAAGCCCAAAGAAGGCTGCAAATACAATCCCAGAAAGCTGTATTTTATTTTGACCTGTTCCTCTTGTCCTTCGGAGAAAAACCTGAAGAACAGACAAGCAAGTGTAATATATTACCTCTGTTGGCTTAGCTGGACAGCAGCAGGGGCTTGTAATAAGGATGTGGTAATACACCACGAGGAATCTGTAGACTCGTAAAACTTGACCTTATAAATCTCTGTGTTTATCAATTCCATACAGCAGCCACTCCCTGTGGTGGAAGTTTCAGACCAATAAACCTGCAGTTGATAACCATACAATTTATCCTCAATTTTCCCCTCCAGGCCAGCTAATCATGCTACATTAATAATGTCTGTAAAAAATTGGAATGTCACTTTAAAATAAATATACCATGTGATTCTTGTCATTATTTTGCATATAATTAAGATATTAAGAAAACAAGTTTACTATGGTAACCAGGAGTCCTAGAATTTTTTTCTTGTTCATACCTCTTTGTTCAAAATTCCTAGTCTCTCACCTGAAAACTTCTTTCCTGTCTTTTTTGCTTGTTTTTATTTTTTTTTTTAATTCATGTAGCTTCCTGAAGTAGATAACTCCTTTTCCTAGAGAGTAAACACTTCAGAGACAAAAAAGATACTTCTGCTGCAGGCACCTCTGCAGTGCTGTGCTGTGCAGAGGTGTGTCATGGACACCCAGCAGCTTCTGGGAGCCTGTTTCATGCAGAGTCTAATTTTCTTTTGAATGCAGTGGTTTTGACCCTATTTCTATCTTTGCCTGCTAAAAGTGCCTGAACAAACACAGTGATTCATTCATGTCATGCCTATTTCCTTCACACAGTGCTTCAGACTCTGGATACACTTAGTGATGTGCAGTGAGACTGATTTCAAATTAATTCTGGTTTTCAGTAAGAAAACTGATTTAGAGTAAACCCCCAAAAAGAGAATTAAGCCAAATCTAAGATATCCTGATTTATCCTCTGAGGCAGTGTTTTATGTTGGATGGCATGGCTGCATATGCCTACTTGGTAGCTGACTCTAATCAATATGGCAAAATAAGACTAATGACAAAGTGGCAACTTTGTTCAGCTGCAAACTTTGTTCCACATGCATAGGCTAAAACTTTTAAAACTTGTATGAACAATGTCACAGCAGATCCATAGTCACTCAGATTGCCAAAACACTAAAGAAGACAATGCATTGGGAAGAAAATGTTTTGAGGAAAAGCAAAATGAAAACCAACAAATAAAAAATCCAAACATGAATAAATTGGCTTTCAATTTTATTCCCTTTCTTTTTGCTCAGGAAAAAACCCTTACTATTTTCATGAAATCAGTTCACCTTGAGTATGTAATCACCAGCAAGAACAACTAAAGCAGTAATAATGACAGCCTAATATAAGAGCTCTCTTTCTAGTATTATCTTTTCCCTAAGGGCGGAGTAGAAAAACAAAACCAGGCAGACTCCTTTTTCCTGTAGTTGGACAGTTTTAATATTTTTTTTCAGGATTTATTTCCATGCAATATGAATTTTTAGCCAAGATGTAATTATATTCTAATCTTTTAATCATTTGATCATTTAAAAATGTGTTTTTAAAGATATGTTAACAAATTCACAATTCTGCTTGCAAAAACAGTGCTGTAATACCCTGGCTCCTTCAGTTACTGGCAGTTGTGCCACAGACTTTACAAGGGTTAGAATTTTTCTCAAAGGCTTTTCAGATGCAGCACCATACATAGTTTAAAATGGTTGATAGCAGTAGTAGTTTTGATGGATATTGCAAATTATTTTGTAGTGGAGCAAGTACTGCATTTCAGACAAAATGAATGCTTACTAGACTTTTAAAATATATTCTATTCTATTCTATGCTATTCTAATTTTTACCTTTTATAAAGATCAACATAAAAATGAGCTGGTATTTGAAATGCTCATTCAAGCTAGTGTAGTTTTGTATTATATATATATATATATATGTCTCAGAGCTTTTTGGATTTTTTAAGAAATGGTAAATTGCAAACTGGATCTGATTTTGCAGTGACCACTAACCACAGAAGTAGCATATCTTTCTTTTATAGAAAGTTGATCTGTCAGTCCTTCAGAAAGTAATCCTGCCTCATCAAACCAGTTCCATGGAGGAATTTCATGTCCAATTATTTGAATGACTAGGATTACATATGTAAGATCCTCAAATTCAAATGCTCATCATCATCATATAATTTTTTGCCAGTTGATTCATGCATAGTATGTCTACACCACATAAGGAAGAGGAGTGAAAAGATTCTGGCACTACTACTGGCCGGTTCACCTACAAGGATTATTCTTCTTAGCAAAGTACCTGAAAAATTAGATTTTTTTTTTTCTAACTGAGCTGGTTTATGCAGAAACAGTACAGGTATCAGCACACTATTCTCACCAGACTTTGCAGGGCTCAGGTTGGCTGTCAGAGATCCGTCTCTGGCACCTCTGAATAACTTTGCGGTCAGACTGAAGCAGCATAATCACTCAAATATTTAAATAGTCCTATTCTTTGGCAGGGTTTTATGTTCTCCTGAATCACACTTTCCTCTCATCTGCACTTCTGCAAAAGCAGTAAGTATAAAATACAACCATTCCCCTGAGAGGGAGAGCTAAGCCCCTGTAGCAGCTTATGCAGGTCCTCAGAAGGCTACATGAGTTCAGACTATTGAGGCTAATTAGTTCCCATAGGGTGAAGAGGCAGAAGAAGAAATCTGGCAAGGATTCTTTCTTGAAAAGCCCCATGTCACTGTAACTCCAGCCTTATTTTCAGACATTCCCAGTCATAGCTTTTGTTCTGGAACCTCTCCAGTCCCCTGAACTCCACAAGGGCTTGTCTAGAGAGGTAAACCACTGGAATAGTTATGGTAGAATGGCCACTCAGGGGTAGTCTATTCTAGCAGAATAGCAATTTAATCCTGGAACAATCACTGCTTTTCCAAATAAGAGCCAACATTCTAGAAAGAGACCCCTTATTCCAGGAGAGGGAGTTCACTTGGACAGTTACTTCACTATAAAAAGTGGTCAGTAGACCATATGGGCAAGCACAAAATGTCACATCTAGAGAAACAAATGCCACCTCTAAAGGTTTGGACATTTTTTTCTTGTCATGTAGTTTATATTTTGATTTCTGCATTAAATGTTTTCTTAGCAGATCTTGTAGTGAGGTTGGGACATAACTAATTATATTTCTTGTACAACAAAATCCTACTCAAAAGCGAAAGTATCCAAGATTTTGTTTTATGTTACAGAGAAACTGACCTACTCTCTACAAGTAAGAGGAAGGCAAAGCTTTCCTTGCTTATCATGATGCTCTGAGTTAGGTGGTGCACAATGTGTGAAGCTCTGTTTCTTACAAAGGACACCACGAAATATGAGAATTACCCAGTAGTGATCAAGTTGCATAGGGACAAAGAAGCAGAACTGCCTGGCAGATGAAACAGTGGGCTGATGCTGTGGAAACAGATTCTATCTCTGAGTCCCTCCTTGACTTGCTGCATGGGCTTTAATAATTGCATTTGTAACATCCCATCTTAAGTGGGATGAACAAACTGAGTGTATCTATGCAATTTGTATGTTGAGCAAGTCTTAAATACAATATCCATTAAAAATTTTTAATTCTGATTATCTTTTAATATGTCTATAATCATTAGACACTTTCCTATTAAATTGTTTCCTGTACTAACAAGTGGAAACTCTTTCAAGATACCCTGGGCCTTCTCAAAGCAGAATGCTTGGTTCATCTATGTTTGTGCGATGGAGATTATAATGACTCTTTACATTCTCAAATAATAACAACTGTAGAATCACTGTTTTTACAATCTCTTGTTTTGTAAGTTATAGTAAATACAACTTCTAAGTAATTTTGTTTATAAAATAAATAGGAAAAAAACCCCTAATTATTCCTTTCAGTCTTTATTGGCTTCTGTGGAGATACTAAGTCTTGAACATAACTCCTCATGACTGCTGTACAGAACTGTGCACAGCAGAGATTTGGCACATTGTGGCAAGAGAATAAAGGGGCTCTTTCAAATCTATATCCTAGCAAGAGTACAGAGAGGTCTAAAACCTGTCTTTCTGTTAGCAAACACATTAGGCTTGCTCTACAAGGTGTCTGATAGAGCTGTCACTGTCTAGCTAATGTACAAAATCTCCACATTTTCTTTGGTTTTCTCTCTTGCTACAAAATGTAGAGAAAATGTGTAATTTTTCTTCCTGACAGAGTTCTAAGGCAGGCGTATTGGTTTATTTATTTGCTTTTAGCACCAGGTTGAAGAAAACTGTTGTGTCAAAAGAAAGGAGGCTGGGTACAACTGATGAAGGAAATATTTATTTTGGGTGAATGTAAAATCCTAATTTATTCAGCATATTTTTTGGGCCTTGCACTTTATCCGTTTTTAATTAACTCATCTCTGAGCTTTAAGTCTTGTACAAAAATATTTTATTGGAATTTCATTACCATTGTTTTCCTTGGGAAGGCAGCTTATAATCTTCATGATATTATTGTAAAACCATCACTAAGCAACATGCTTTGGCATTTGTATAAGCCTTTGTCCACATCCTTCCCTCCACCCAAATGCACACATTTGCATTTACTGTTAAAATATTATGGATGCTGACACCAGTTTAGCCACAAGACCTGGTGTTAGACTGTCTCTAATTGATTTAATTATTCATAATTGCTCAGCTGGGGCTTATGTGTACTTCAGCATGATTAAGGGAGAACATACAAGTCTGCAGCTAATGATGTGTTCCATCATAATTTACAACCATGAAGTTGCTAGAGCTAAATTGCACAGACATAGTACATTTCTAATCCTGTTTAAAATGCTTTTTCAGCTCTTGTCAAAAAAAAAAAAAAAAGAAGAAAGAAATAACCCAACCACAATTCTGATGCTCTTCATAAATGAGTTTTAAGGAAGGATTGAAACATTATGCTGTCTTTTGGTTTCTTTAAATTAAAATTATCAATAAAATCAGATCAAGAGATCTGAGTTCCCTGCAGATGTGATTTAATTGCAATGAATTTGTTGCCTCTTTTCTAAGTGCACTTGCTCATCCCTCCTTTCCACTTGCTCATCTTGTGCTAAACATGATGAAATTTTCTGTGAAAAATGTTGTCATTTGTGGTTATTAAAAAATAAAAGTAACTTCTGTCAATATGATGCATGAAAATGATCACACAGTGGCTTCCTTGATTGTCACCAAACATGTTTTCATAATTAGTTCAAGACAAGCAATTCTGACAATACCATGTACATTTTATGAGACAACATCCCTGAATACTATTACTGAGGGCTGGTGCCTTTCTTGTCTTTCAGCAGTTCCTCACAGATGGTGAACACTATTGGGGGGGAAAAAATAATAGCAAAAATACTGAAAATGAACATGGTTTCCAGTGTAACTGGTTAATATCAGACAAAGCCTCTTTTCTGCTTCTGATTGGAAAAAAAAGTTATATTTTTCAGAAGTGTAAGTGTCAGGAGAGGAAAACAAAGATGCAGGATGCTGTGAATGATGAATAGTCCTGAGATTTCTGTAGCCTTAACATCATCAGCATGAAGTTCAGCATCTCTTAAAAGTTCACACACACTAGGGCCTCAATCAGATAGAAAGCACAGTTTACAGGATTATATTTGTTTAATTTTAAAATTAATCTTAAATCAGACTGGTGGGCAATGTAAACTAGAAACTGCAGTATCATTGCTCTGGTAGGAAGGGCAGTGGCTTTGTCTGGAGCAAGTCTCAATTGCTGCCAACATGGCATTAACTTTCTGCAGTACTTTGTATTTTGGATGCTTCTGAACAAAGAAGGTTCCAAAAAAGAAAGTTCTCACCCGAGTCCCGGTTCGTAACACACGCTTTTCTTTTTTGGACCTTGGAGAGAGACACAACATCCAGCACTTAGAACTGCAGTGTATTATCAGAAGGATGTAATTACAATTATTTATTTAAGCTGGTTCTGAACCAGGGAATCCTGATATGAAGCTGGAGCCAGTAAAGGCTTGAAAAACTACTGACAATAAGCAATTCTTCATGGAACAAAACTATTACAATAGAGGGTCTTTGATCTTGCCTGTCTCCTGTTGCCAATTGAACTTTGTCACCATGCACTGTCATCCACAAGGGAGCACTTTTGAATTAAGCAGTCTACAGCAATTTAGTCTGTTCCAGCTTTGAAGTGCCAACATCAGTCAGGCCAGTACTAACTTTTTTCATTAAATTTTTTTTGAGTTCTCTTAGGAGTTTAGCAGTCCTGGCATTTAGATAACTAAAGTCAAGAAACCAAGGCACTAAGACATCAAAAGCAAGAGGGGCCCCTAAAATACAAATGTGAACAATCATTAGGCTCTAATGGTGCACTTCATTAATGTCCACTTCAAAGCAAAAGTTTACTGACTTTGGGATTGACTAATTTACACATTGTGGGAAATTGCTGCCAGCCATGCATGTAACCACTAAATGTTTCTGGAATAAATAGAAACGCCCTCTTCCTTCAGAAATCAGGAACTGCAAACTGAGCCTTTAATTACAAGATGGCCTTTCATTTGAATTGGAATGGAAAACCTGTCTAGCACATAAATCACTAAAGCTGTGTGTAGTTATCATACAGACACACAGATGTCAATCAGCATCCTTTTACAATTTTCACTCCCTCCCCCACACTCTGCAGATAAATAGGAATAGTATAGCATAGTCTGGTTTCTTTCAGACGTTCATTTATTTAGTCTTTAGAAATTCTCATCTTACTTTGCAACATAGAACATGCTGAAAAGTCAGTCTAAGTAAAACTGGTTACTACAAAGGTGAGACTGAGTTTCTTTGGGAGAAGGGAAATAGCTGTACTGCTTGAAGTCTTAGTGGTAACTCTTGAGTAAACAAATAATGCCAATAAATTGCATTCACAGTCAAGGGTGTACTAGTCTAGTTTATATAAATAAATAATAATAATCTAATAATCACAGTTAAAAACATAATTCAGATAATCAGAATGAAAGCCTTCCATGCTCAGAAACATCTACATTATGTGAACTGTCTAAGCAATACCCTCATGCAGGCATGCCTGAGATGATGTGAGCCGGTTTATAAAATAACTGAGCACATGCAAACGTTCTTATGCTGTCAGTAAGAATTGCCTACATTACAAAATGTGCTTGTGTTTGAATGGAACTGTGATAACTGAGTGAGAGGACGGGAGGCCAGTCACAAGTTAGAGGTCAATGGAAGCCAGGAAAAATTGTGTTCAGCTGATGCTATGGTGAATATAATTTGTCCTTGTCTAAACACTAACCACTAAGAGATGGTAACATCCTGCCATCTAAGTAGATTGCTTCCAATCTTGTTCAAGCACAATCAAATCTTTTATCTAGACAAGCCTCACTGTGACTGTAAAATCTCAGCCACTTCGAAAAATCAAGCTCTTGGCTCTTAGTGCCTTAAAGAGCCTAAATTCCATTTTGCTTAAAACAGAACTGTATAGGATTGCCAGAAATATACACTTCAGTGTGAAGGCTTTGAAAAAGAAAACTTTTTTGGATATACAATGGGCAAAATATGGAGAAATTGCTGCCAGGGGTTATAATGAAAAATAGGGAAAATAGTTACAATGTTTCTGGTTTATATTTCAACTAACTTTTCTTAATTTTTAGCAATTACCTTCTTGTTGCAACATTTTAATAAAAGTCTGTGCCTTCATGCCTAGTAGGGAAGCTAACTTGCCATGGGCAAGAATGGCAAAAAAAAAAAAAAAGGAAAAAAAAAAGAAAAAACCCACTTAGCAAACCACAAATTTCAGAGACCTAGTCACATCTGTGTTTTATCAGCTTTTTCCGGATAGTATTACACCAAACAATTGTCTGCAGATCGGTAGACAGCTGAGACTTTAAAGTGCTGAATTACTGAGAAAATGCTAGAGATAAAAAACAGCACATGTATCCTATCAATGTAATGAAACCAACCTGCTGCTAGCGCCATAGTGCCTTAGTTCTAAGTACCCTGTAGAGGAACGGAAGGCTTTCATTTAACTCTTAAGAGCAAAGCAAGGGAAAGAAGAGTAAAGGTCATCTAATACCCGCCTTAATCACAAAACTGAAATACTCTCAGATATATGAAGGGAGGAATGCTTGGTGTTCAAAATAAAACACCAACTGCAGACAACAGGAGTGTGTCTGATCTTACTGGGGGCAGCATTTCCTGCTGGAAATTCCCAAGACTTAGGCTGATGTCAAGTGGAGTTATAGACACAGAGCATGGCAAAAAGCTGAAGCTAAACAACCTGGGCACTCAGGCACTGCCACATAAAGGCCAATTCAATCTAGCAGAAAACTCTCCAACAGAAGGTAGATTCACTAAATCAGCCAGAAGGTACACTGGAAATGAATAATGGATATTTCCTGAACGGAGCATGGTTATTAAGCATCAGAGCTACTACTCAATGACAGATGTACAAGTTGAAGTTATGTTTAGAACAAAAAAGTATTCCACAGTCTAGTCTAAGCATAAAGAAAATTGAGAAATGTTGAGTCAAATAAAGCTCTTCATGTTGAATTTCTCACTTTTTTTTTACTTTTTTTTTTTTTTACATTGCAATTTATATGTCAGGTTTACTTGGCTGATCATGATACTCAGGTGTCTGAGTTGAAAAAACTCATAAAATACTTGACTGTTCTCATCGAAGGTAGTAATAAAACTTCAAGGACAGAGGGGGGTTTGTTGTGGGGATTTTTATTCTTTTTTTAAAAAAGTAAAATAAACTTGACTTTGTGATTTGTTTCCTAAAAGTTTGAATTTTACTCTGCTGACTTCTACTGGAATAAGAGCTAGCCTACAATGACTGCATACTGCTGGAAAAAACTTTAGCCTTACTGTTTGTTCTTACAGTTCCACTATAGCAAAGCCAAAAAATTGTGAGAACCAATCTGTTGTACTAGGTGGTATATAACAGAAACTATATAAGGCCTCTTCCACAAAGAAACTACAGAAAAAACCAAAAGGTAATGAGTGAGGAGAAATGCAGATAGTTACTATTAACTTTTTTTATTCTTATATATTTTAATCAGGTTTTGATTAAATGTATGACACTAGTCTTTCCCCATTAGTCCCTCAGGCTCCAAATGACTCTCAATTAGCCATTTAAAGTTGGCTAATTTTTGTCTGCTTTGTGGTAGAACCATAGAAGAGAGACATGAAAGAGGAGCAATATTTACTTCAGGCAAGAAATTCCTAGCTTTAGGAGTAGTGCAGGGAAAAACACAAGGGCGACAGAGACATTTATGAGCAAATAGAGGATATGTCAGCTGAAGTGAGCAGCATGAGGAAAGTGTGAGAGATGAGAGTGGATAAGGAGAAAAAGTAGAAAGATGGTATTTCTTAACTAAAATTTGACTTTAAAGTCTTTGCACTAAAAGATCTAAACATACCATCAGTATCACAAATAACCACAATGCCTAACACTCCAGTTTCATGAGTGTCTTCAGCTGAATTTTCTTACAGGAACACCCATTTTTGTGTATATATTTATATATATATATATTCTTGCAACTAGGCATAGCATGAACACATACTTGAACTTTGTGGCATAAAAGAAATTATGAAGTACAAACATTTCATGCATTTCCAGTTAGTTCCATTTTAATTTACTCTGCTATTCAATCAAGTGCAATATAAATTCACCTTATTTTCACCTAATTTAGTGCATTCTCAGGGGAAATACAGTGGAAAGAAGAGTAGTTTGTAATTTGTTTTTAAAGCTCCCTAATTAAATGTCCAAATCCCACAAAATGATGTGGAAGTATATAAAATGAGCTTTTATACACCAAAATTCTTACTAAGGATTGTATTGTGAGGTTGATATGTCATGCATAAACTAATTCTAATGGATTTCTTGGCTCTGGCCATCCTGAATGCTCTCTTCCACAAACCTGAGAGGACACTTCTGCAATCCACTTCATAGGTTAGTGTTAATCAACCAAGATGTAAACAGAACTATTTACAAGTTTTATGGCAGATATTCTCTGTTAAGAGAACAGAATATTTAGGTGTGTAAAGACTACCCAAATATTAAAAGATGGGAGTAAATTTCAAACAGCTTTATGAACAGAATATGACTGGAGTCACCGGGTGTATTATGGTTTAGGGAATTTAAGTGATGAAATTAGTCCCATCAATACACAAATATAGAAGATTTTCTTTTGTTTACAAAGCTAAGATTTCAAAAGTTTCCAAGCAATAGTGCATGTCATTCACTTATTGTTCCAATTCTTTTCTTCTTTAATGTTGATTGATTTGAAAAGATTGTCTTTAATTCAAAAGCTGTTTTCATTTTAGTTTTCATCTTTCTGTCATGTTCTAAATGAGATGAAATTGAATTACCCTCAAGTATAAACAAAAGAGTTTTGATTTTCTTATTTGCTTTATCCCCCAAAGACTGCAAAGATTGCATATAAGCATCTTTTTATTTCTCCTACCCTCTAGTCTGGAGACCATTCACAAAGAGTGGATGAAAATTCTGTAATATTACTCATTCACTACACTTTGTGCATCAAAATGATAGCATTTCTTATCCCACAGGAAACATCTATGGCTTACATTTTTATTGTTAAAGTATCTTGCATCACAGTTTATGTGCAGTGATACTCTGTGCTATGGGACACTTGCATCATTCTGACATGCAGAGGCTGTTCCTTCATTCAGCTTCTATAACTCAGCAGTTAACTGTGAACTAGCTTAAAAGTAGTGTTAAGGTTACTAGGCCAAAGAGTTGTCACTCTTTTGTCTAGATAGTTTGTGGCTCCACAGAGGATATAGTTATTTTATTAATCATGAATGTAGAATATGGGAAAGTATAAATGTGTGGTTATGAATGAGATCCTTCTCTACAGGTTACACAGTTACCCTTTTAAGGAAAAAGACAGAGGAAGAGATATATTTTTTAAAGGAAGTGTTTTAGTGGGTTATTGGTGGGGTTCTTGTTGGTGTTTTTGTTGTGGTTTTGGGGGGTTGTCTTTTGGGTTTTTTTTAAGAAAAAAAAGAGGAATAAAATATGAGTGGTGGGAAATGTGAGAAAGCAAATCTTGGGAATTCTTACATAATCAGTAGGTCACGTCCAGCAATGGGAAACATAGTCATATCAGTGCATGTGCACTTTTCCAAACTTCATACCAGGCTCTGTGGTGGGGGATCATCTGAATGTTTGTGATATAAATACAATACTTAATACAAAATAGTAACAACCTTTTACTCATTTTCTTTTGGTGACAGTACTGTCTTATATGGCTCTCTGTAACTGCCTCTGGTTTTGTGTTTTGCTACCATCCCCACTTAATATCACTGTCAAGACTCTCTGCTGCTACTGCTTGGCCAGTCTCCCTACTGCTTGGCCAGTCTCCCAAGCTATGGCAAACCCAGCATTGCATTACCACATGGCATGGACTGGCCAACTCCCCTTCATTTCATGGTATTTTCTTCCATCAGACACACTGGCTGAACAGTGTGCTTGGGTTTATGCAGAAAGAAATGCACATAAGTATCTTCTGCCTGACAAATCAGACATTGATTCAAGATAGTTTCATCTACATGTCAGCATGAAGAAAAAAAAAAAGAAAAAAAGAAAAAAGAAAAAAGAAAAAAGAAACCCCCTTCAAATAAACCAAACATTTTAGTGCTACTAAAGGTCAGTCCCATCCCCTATGGATTAATGTAAAGGAGGTCCTGTAGGTCACCATTTCTGGCTTTATAGCCTTGAAAATATGTTTTTGAATATAGTATTGAAATATTTCATTTGTTCTTAGTCCACATTTAAAGGCAACCCAGGAAAATATGCATCAGCAAATAAGACTCAAGAAGACAGATGGCTCTTTCAAATATTTAGTGCATACAAAAGCTGCTGTAAATTCTCTGATTAGCACTTTTGACTTATGTACAGTGGCTAGATCTCAGCAATGATTTAGTGGGTTTGGCTGAGTCACCACACCGATGACATGTATTAGTTGTTATTTTAACAAATTATTTTTCCTCCAAGCCAATTAATTCTATTCTGATTGAATAGCATACACTGACTGTCAAAAGCTTTCACAGTCTTTTTTTCCTTTTCAAATCATGCAGAGGAAAAGAGTTAAAATTAATCTCCAGGATTTTGAAATTGCTATGTAAAAATGTGAATTAATTTTATTTTATTCATTTTTTTAGGCCTTTGTTGACCAACTGCTGACCTAATGGTTTCTGGCAGGAATTTAGCTTTATTTCGTCCAGCAGAGGAAACATCCAAATATGCGTTTTCTTGTTTTCAGCTATTTATAGGATTCACAGCTGTTGATTTTGTAGTAGACCTTATCCTGAAATACTTCTAAGGTATGAGAGCTAGTATAGAAAACACAGCACAGATTACTTATTATCAAGGCTGTGAAAGTAAAAATTATTTTACTGATCATAGAGAATGACGTATATATATTATCTCCTACTAAAACATAATCCTGGTCAACAGAAATAGAAGGAATTTCTGTTTGATTGAAATAAAGCTAGGGAACCAAGAGAATCCATTCACAGTTCAGAGTCCTATTTTATTTTATGAGCAGCACAGTATCATCAGACAAAAAGTTTCTGGGGATTCATTCACGGCCCATTTCAAAGACTTGAATGCCAGAGAATTATGAGCACCAGAAGGAATAAAAATGAAGTAGTGGTGACTTAAGTGACATGGTGACATAAAAAGTTACAAGATACACAAACTCTCAAAAACCAAGCATAACTATTTATGTGCGAGAATCCACACAAAGTAGGCTTCCATGTGAGTGGTAATAAACATTGCAAAAATTGCAACAATTGTGAAGATAATTTGCAATAGCACAGATAAACAATGTAATCTATCCTCTCTACCCCAGGCTAGGAAGAAAATCTTACATTTGTAAACAATGGGGATATACTCAGTAAATCTGTGTGTAAAATGTGCCTTTCTGTCCCCTTACACTCTTTGCAGAAGTGATATGCATTGCCATTTTTTAAAATGCAAATACCATTAATAAAATTGTTGATTTTTACCTTTGTCCTTCTAAATAATTTCATATTTTCCAGATTTGCTGTAATCTGTCCGATGTGAATGACATTACCTTCATTTGTCAATATCACCAGTCAAGAGCTGGGATATTAGACTTGAAGTTTTGGTTCTAGAAATCTACACCTAAGTTATTTTAGTACTGCTTTAAAAAATGAAAACCTGGATAAAAGTCTCCATGTATTTACACTGTGGGCTGAAGGAATCTGTGTCAATAGCTAATTTATGCTACCTCTTTACATATACACAGTGTCAACTCTGTCAGCTATATGAGATACCCTATACTTCTCAATACAGATACAGATAAGATATATTCTCTTTCCGGTTTTAGTTTTGTAACCATGTATGTTTTTTCACTTAAAGTGTTTAATGTTGCTTTTAACTTCTGTAATAAAAAAGTTTTTCCTTGGTTAAATTAATAGATACATAAAATGCTGTTTTCATAAGATTTTGCCTTTTAACACACTCTCACCACCACAAAATACAGGATGAAAACAAAAAATGCGTATTATAGCAAAGAAGGTAAATGATAATTTAATTTGATAATATTTATCTTAAATATAAATAACCAAATATTTTTCTTAGTAGTTACATTGGAATCCTTCCTGTAAGCAAACTGTTTAAAAATGAAGCAACAGTTCAGCAAATAACTGTAGCTGTAGGGACTCAGTTTTCTTGCTAACTGCTGCTATTTCTTCTTGCCAATATCTTTCCTGCCATTTTAGTTGCAGCTAAATTGTTCCTTAGATTTCTGGTGTTGATTTGACTCTTCATTTTCACAACTATTTTTCAGATCTTTTCCCACAAACAGCCTTCTAGTTCTTCCTTGAACTCATATTTGAAATTGGAAGTTGGAAGCAATCAACAAATCAAACTCTTCCGAACATTTGACTCTTGTAAAGTGTCAGATACAGACACAGATTTTATAGGTTGTTCCCTTCAATAGTTTTATCTATAACTAACTTGGAAAAAACCTTGCTTGGGTAATCCACAGTACTCACAAGTTTAAGCCCGAGAGCTTTCAGTGAAATACTTAATTCAACCACCTGAGCAAATATGGAGTCTACGGGGAAAGATGCCTACATTTCCTATTCTGAAGCCAGGTCTGCACTGCAAAGTTATTGTTATTGCAGCGGTAAAAAGGCCTCCTTTTGCTTAGTGGACATTAGTTGTGAATTAAAACATTGAAAGTAAGCAGCCTGCCAGTTTCACAGACCTTAACACATCGCTCTCCATGACAACATGGAACTCAGAGGAAGGAAGAATATTCCTGGGGGAAAGCTGAGAAGTGCAAAGAATTTTTTTACATTTTTTTTTTTCAAATCAAGGATGTGGTGTTTGTTTTTATTAGCTGAAAACTACTGTTTGAAGTCCATTTGTGTTGGTAGATTAGTTTATCTACTCTTCCTCAGGGAACAGACACTACACTATCACTTTGTATACACTACACTGATAGTGCCTTTACATTGAGCATGGAATTGTATGCCACTATGATCAAGTGCTTTATTTTCCCCCAGAGCTCTGAAATACTAGAGGAAACTTGCCTGCAAGTGAAAGAGAACTTTGCTTCACTGTTTTTTCCTTTAAATTTTGAGTGTGTGTTGAAGGTCTGAAGAAGGTTTTTAACATGCAGAAAATTAAAGATGGAAGAGGGAAAGGGGTAAGACAAAAAGCATTTAAATAGCATGTAAAAAGCAAAATTTGCTAAATTATAACCATCAAGACTTTCTAAATTACACTGTAAAATATACCTAATGGACAGTTATAAGAAAACTACAGGAAAAACCCTCTGTAGGAGATCTACAAACATATAAAAAATATATAATATTTTCAGAACCAATGAAGTTGCTTAAGAGCCTAGGTCCGTCCCCTCAATTACCATTCATATCTGGGTTCCAAACCCATTGAAATATCCTTGAAAGTTTGTCTATCATCAATGACATTCATGTTTCTACACCCAGGTAACTTTTTCCTTTTTAAAGGATGAAGGGACTCTCAGTAATAACTTCAGTTGTACTTTACTCCCCAAGTGTTGGTGTGCACACACAACTAACCATCCTAGTCCCAAAGAAAGAGGTTATTGTACCCACTATTTATATTGTTAAACTTTACATATGAAAATAATAATATCAGAATTTCTAATCTGTCATTTCCAACGGGAGGGAACAAGGAGTTTCCCATTCTATCTGCCTTTTCTGCTTGGCTGGCAAGCAGACAAGCACTTCTATGCCCTATCCATTCCACTGAAATGGTCTCTGTCTAGTTCAGATTTAGGAATGGAAAAAAAGATCTGGTTATCTGACAGCTCGACAGGACAGAAACAAACTAGATAATAGCAGCAAAAAAGTGCAGAGGTTTGAATAAAATGGTGGAAAAGATTCCTTCCATAGAAGGCAAGACCCTTCTCCACACTGCGCGGCTACCATCTTATAGATGTGCAGAGCCACAGCTGAAGTTCAGGCCCTGCCTCCCCTCCTCTGGGATACATAAAGGCGAAGTTGGTGGCAGGACAGAGACTTTTAGAGGATTCATGGCACTTTATAAATGTCCTCAGTTTCTCCAGCTGAGGTGATGAAAATAGTAAACCATATCCCATTTGCTTTTGGTAGGGGATCCAGGATTTGAGACTGTATTATAGGAACTCCCATCTCATGTAGGGCTTCTAGCAGCCCCTACATGTGACTACGGAACTTCATCCACAAGAGTGAAATAGGACATTTTTTCACTATTCAAGACAATACAATTTAGAAAAAGATCACAAGAGAATTAGGCAAGCAAAGACATCAGTGCCTCTATCTTCACATGAGGTTGTTGGGAACTTTGGACAGCTGTTAGACAATTTAAGCACAGCTTGAACCTGTGCTTAAGACCACACTCACCTACCTTAACATTATCATCATACCAGAACACTGTCTTAGAACAAAGCCCAGACTGTGCCTAAACCTGTAACATGGAGGGACTGGTACCATGAATGCCATTTGCTTTTTTGTGGTACCATCGTGTAGCTGTTGTCAGGCAACTTGACATGAGCCATGACATGAAGTTCCAACAGGGAAGATGGTGTTTGTAGGTATCAGCAGAAAAAGGTTCCTTGTAAATGTCAAGAAGACACTGTGTAGACATCCTACATCCTTGTGACTTAGTCAAAAGAGCTGGGCTATAGAATGTGCAAGCTCCAGCCAGCTCTGTAAACCGTATTGCTAAAACATGGCACAGGCATCTTGTGCTTACGAGTGTTTAGGAAAGCAACTTTATTAAAGAATGTACTTCTGGCAGAGTTCTGACAGCATCATAGAGGAGCACCTTTTTTATTAGGTTTAATATAGCTAGCTTTGGTAACATCTGAATTTATTATCAATAATATGATTTAATTATCATTCCAATGGTAAATTCTCAAATATCTCTTCGCACAGTAGATCTCAAAACACCTTGAAAGATAAAACTTCCCATTTTGCAGGTGCAGGAACTGAAGAACACAGTAATTAAAGTAGTGTCATCCATAAAGGCAGTGGTTCAGTCATGAAAACTATCCATGCTGCATCCCATCAGAATAAATTAAAGCAAGCCTCTAATGTGCTATAGAAAACTGTTAGTAAGGTATAGAACTTTATTTTTTTTTACTAGAAACCAAGTTTTAAATCAAATGAAATGAAATCCAGGTTTCTTCTATAAGCAGGCTTCCAGAAGTACTTTAGAACAGGTGTGATTGCTTTAGCAGGTTTCATTTTTTAATAGGACAAGGCTCCTCAGGCAGCAAAAGTGTAAATCAAATATGGGGTAAGCTAAGTATCAGGATGTCAGAAAATTTGCTAAAATTTATAGAACAGTTTTAGGAGTTTTTTTCTTTTCTTTCTATTACACTTATTTTCATTATAATGCAGATGAGGTCATTTTAGGTCTCATCTTTCTAGAAAATGCAGTCTCACTTCTGAGTGGATTTTATCCCTAGGGCTGGCTGTTAGGGGAGAGAATGGACTCCTGAGCCTTTTCAAGGGTTAGCACCTCTCTAATGGCTTCTCTCCCACTATCTTTGATGCAGAAATGGGAAAAAAAGAGAAGGCAGTGACACAGAGAAGTACACATTTCTGTGAGAGAAAAGCCCTGTCAACCAGTTGAGAGTTCCTAGAAACCACTGCCTACTGCTTCCGTGCAAAAAAACTCCAGGACTCTGAAGTGCTTTTAGGGTGAAGCATTGTAATCAACACAGGTCCAATGAGGTAGCTTATATTTACATCTAAGGAAGCAAATTCTCCCTTCCATTGCATCTCACCGTATTCACATTATTTTGATGGTAATGGAGGAAGATTAGTGGGAGCTAAATTTGTAGGGTAACATGTCTGCTGGAATGGTAATCTCTTGTGCAAAAATGATCAGATGTCCTGTTCCGTGATGGAAGCATCCTGTCACAGATCCCCACAACCCCAAAAGCAGTAATTATTTTTCACTCAATGCAAAGATGTCAGTCATCAAATGTAAGGAACGCTCAAGATCTTCCGAGAAGACAGAAATATTTCTCACCAATTTGGGAGATACCCCATTTCTAGAAATTTAACTACCCTTACTTCATCTTTACAGGCCTGTAACTAGACTCTGAATGTCAGCCTGCGTAATTTTCCTCCTGCTCTGTTCAGCAGGCTAGCAGTAAATGCTTAGGGTTTTGTTCGTAGTAATCTACTGTAACAAGAATCTTTTCATCCATTACAATTTCAGGAGGGATTTTTGTCTGATCATTTCCATGCAAATGCCACTGCAATTTGCAACAAAATGTTTTGGTTTTTTGTTTTGTTTTTTTTTCCAACATAAATCTATTCTTTTGATCTCCTTGCCTTTTAGAAATAAAGATTCATTGATCCATACACTTTCTGGATGGAAAGGTTCACAGTGAATATCTTCTCTGTCAATCCATACATATAGATCATATAATTATTTTTTTTTTTGGAAGCTGGATTAAAGCACTTGAAAACACAAAAGCTTGTATCATACTAGATGACTCCTGGTAAAGTCCATGATCTCCTTTTGTAAGCTGCAGTAAAACATACATAAAATATAACGTGATAAAGTCACCCTAATATTCCTGATCTCATGACTTGCTGGCTGTTCCTTTCTTGTGGAGGATGATAGCTAGCTATCTAATCAAAATGCATAAGCAGTGTCTGTTCCTTCCACCCCCAGACCCATTCATTTTCTACTCAGAATCTCTGCTTGGGGTAGTATAATTGATTTCGACATAATTTACTGCTTACTTGGTAATGCAGCATTGCAGTCTCTGATAAAAACCGTATCAAGTCACAGCACCGGTCTAGAGCTTGAAAGGGAGGCAGTGTAATCACTTTCTTACCCTAATGCACCTCCATCTCATTTCTGCCGGGCAAGGAGCTGCAAAGTAATCATTGTTAAATGACGCTGGCTCCAGAGAGGGTCTTTCACTTCCCTGCCTGACCACTTCTCTTTGTGTCTCCGCTTTATTTCATGAGAAGGCAGCGGGGAAACTTTTCATTGTTGGATTGTCATGGAAATAAAAGACTATGATTATAGTTGCCTACCATCAGACATCTACCTCTAGTGCAGAGTAGATACCCATTCCTGAATTACCATGAAAAGCAGTGGTATGGGAGGAAGATGTGAAAGAGCAAGGAGTAAAGAGGGAATATTTTGCACTAACAATCTTTGTTATTTCACACTGCACACACCAAAATATTTACCACTCCCACTGTTTGGCAACAAGGCCCCAGCCCCACGCAGAGCCCCGGTACCACTGTGAGGTGGAGGATCTGTCTGTGACAGCTCCTCACCTCTGCCACTCCTGCTGCACCAGCTCCAGTAGCCACTGGAAGCCCTCAGACATGGTGGGGTTTAAAAATGGACTAATTACAGGCACTCTGGTTAGCTGAGGGCAGCCATGTACTTTGCGGGGGATCGCGTGTTGCTGTTCACGGATCTAGTCAGGCTCAGCCGTTCTCTCTGTGAGGACATAAAACCCTGTAACTTCATGCAGATCTCCCTCCATCTCCCTGCCAACCACCTTGTCAGTCCCATCTCTTGCAGGGGCCAAGCTTCTTGCTGAGAAACTCTTTCTGCATGGCTGCTTTTCTTGCACTTCCCCCTCTATGGGCACCGATAACCAGTCAGAGCTGCTGTAACAGGTGCTCCCTATGTTCCTCCATCCCCAGGGCTGATTTCTGAGGAAGAGAAAAGTGGGCTTCCCAAATGGTGGCCAGCCTACCCTTGCCACACCCTATCAGAGTTGGGATGGCTCTGCCTCCCCTCTGCAGCACCCACCTGGGCTGAATGGCATCTGCTGCAGAAGTAAAGGGGTGAAGACCCTCGGGAAGGGCAGAGGGGTTACTGGTGGCAGAGGGGTTACTGGTAGCAAATGCCACCACAGCTCGGGTGGCAGAGGCCTCATCCAGTGCACTGGGTGAATTGGTGGGGAGGGAGGTGAGGGACAAGAGCGGGAAAGGACTATTTGATTCCAGTGCCTGGATTTCCCCAGGCTGGTTATTGTTTGCAGTGATTTATGTATCATTTGCACACGTGGCTAAATTGGCACTGGGTTACAGCACTTCAGAACGTCCAATTTTAATGAATATCACACAGTCTATGTCCTGGGATGCAATCATCTGTCTGTCTCTGGGGACAGCTGGTTAGTTACCTTCTACTGGTCACTCCTGCCAAATGGCCACCTATGGCTCTCACATCTGGGGAACTGCTGAGCCCTGTCCCTGGCCAGCTGAATGTGTACAGGGCTTTTCTGAAAGCCCTCAGCCCTATGGTCATGTCATGAAAACAAAGGACAAAGTATCACTTAATTAAAAAGCTTCTTATGATGCACGCTACAGCAGATGTTTTTAAAATGGGCAACAATAAACACATTTGCAAAGGCAACATCAGTTTGTTTGAAATTGAGGTTTATGGAGGAAACAAGTTAGCTTTGGGGATGAGATTTTAGAGACACTTCTCAAACCACAAGGTATTTTGCTTGACATTGAGAGAAGATTGATTGCTATAGCTTGTTTTTTTAAGAAAATTGAATACCAGTAATCACTCAAATAGTTTATCAAAAGTAATCCTTCCCATGGTACCAACCACTCAAACTCACTAATGGCAGTGATTCTGAAGGGACAACAAGCATGGAAAAAGTGCAGTAAAATAATAGGTATTTTATAGTAGAGAATATTAAAAAAAATAGAAAAAAAGAAAATAATGAAACAAATATTTGTTACAGCTGGAAATCAAGAAGCCAAGATACCCTACTTAAAAAGGACTTTTCTAGTACCCACTGAAAGTTAAATTCAGGTCTTTACAGGCATTTCTACGTTTAGACACAACTCAAAACTCTTTGCAAGTAGTACTGTGTCTATTTAAATATAAAGACATAATACTTTTCCAGGCTTTATTCAGTACAGCCTTCTACTCATATATGGGGAAAGAAGCACCAAACATCCTGACAGGGTATTGACAAGCCCACAGAAGCCAGGAAGTCAAGACTGAAACAGTTCTCAGCATACCCTGAGGTGCTCAACATAACACCTCAAATATTGGGTACAATCATCCACTCTCTTAAGTAACCTTGGAGGCTATGCCAGAAGTGTGCCAAAGAAGAGCAAGGTGAATATGAGATGAGATTTTAGCTCTACTTATAATGTCTTCATAAACCACCTTAACGCTGGAAGAATTTCTGTTGTTTTTTTTTTTTTACCTGAAAATTGTTTGTTTATTTTGCTTTGATTTGATTTTGTTTCCTTAAATTGTTGCCTTTCTTGTATATTTAACATAAAAGGTCAGGGTACGTGTTTATTAATTTATTTTAATAAAATCTTGAGTAATTTTTGAATTTGTCTGATATGTTACAATGGGTTTAGATATTGTCTTTGTTCTGAGACTTTTAAAGCACTAAGTGATGGTAAAAATACATGTTTAGGAAACTAATAAAAGGGGGACTTGTGTTTTGTGGGGTTGAGTGGAGGTGATAAGCAGAAGGATACCTGTCAAAGAGTACACAGGAGTTCAATGGATTGGACTGTGCTCTTTTGTATGCTCAGGTTCTAGCCTGGAGTTACTCATGTGCTTGATATTAAGCACACGCCTAAGTCTGTGCACGACTGGAATCTATTATTGCCATGTTGACATACATTTGTTAAGGGTTTGATTCTGCTAACATTTCTATTGGCAACACAGGGGGATACAGTAAGGTCCTGCAGTTCCGAGGAAGATGGAAGAGATTTTGGGGAGCTGCTAATACATTCAACTTTAGAGACTACTCACCGTAAACCACATTTTAAATACATTTCCATGGTCATGTTCATTTCTAAAATACCTAAAGACATCAATCAAGCTGCAGATTCAAGAGATATACAAGTATCCAGCCCTGAGAACAAAACCATTTGAAAAGATTTATTAACGGTTATTTATATATTTAAGTCCAGTTCCTGTAGTGTGAATAGGTGGTTTAAAAACTGTTCCTTATTTATTGGCCTTTCAGCTATAAATATATATTTGGCCTCTGCATTTTTTTGGTAGCTTTAAAATATTTTTTTGTCTGAATCGAGGCCTAATAGCCCAAATTTTTGTCTGAAGCATGAGTTTTGAGAAACACAGATTTCCTACCATATCTTCACTATGGCAGCTGCTGTTATTTAACTGATAACACTCTTGTAATTTAAAAAAAAACCCACAAGCTTCTACCAGGAACATAAACCCATACTTGTCTACTTTGTCTTGGGACTTGAGTGTTTTTTCCTGAAGTGTTTGAACTACGTGCTCAGGCAATCTTGACCTTCTGGTTTAAATCCAAATGTATCAGTTGCGGGAAGCACTACATTCTATTTACACATCCATTACCCCTGGAGAATTTAATGTGCCATTTCTGTCACACTTAGATTTCTAGCAGCTGAACTTAAATTTCTTTCTTGGGGAACAAACTCGTACAACTTGGATATATGAACTGAAGACTACAATGACTTTATTCTTAGGAGCTCCTCATTTCGATCCAAGCTGTATGGGAATGTAATGAAAAATGATGGATAAAAGTGATGGAGTCAGTTTTCTTAGGCTGTGCATGCCCTGCAATGAAGTCAGGTGTGGGGACAGGACATTGTTTCTGTCCTCTCCTCCATTTCTCCTCATGTAGTTTTGTCTGAGCTAATCTGCTGGCTGAAAGAAGTAGCATAAAGTCAGAAAGAAAATAGCTTTTGTGGGAAAAAATCATTATGGACTTAGGTGCTAGTGTGGCTAATATTGCTAATGTGGCTATGTAAAGCTTTCAAGCTACCTTTGCAAGTCATGACACTATGCTACACTCACTTGGTTAGCAGCATAGGCTCCCTAGCAATCTAGCAACCCCTAGAATGCAGATGTGCAGAAAGGCAGATATTCTGCATTTTTTATGGTGTTGACCCATCTTCTGAAATAACTGCCATTTTCCTACAATGAAAAGCCCCTTAGAAAACAAATATTTTCCTTGTGAAAAGTCCGTGAAGAAAAATTCTGAGTTAGGCACTCTTTTCTTGACAGTATACAGCTTGTTTATAAAAGTTACCCTCACCCACAAACTTTGGAAAGCAGGAATTCTCAGTGCTTGCAATATAATCTCTTTGAGGTCGAAGTGACTGTGATGATGAACTGGAACCCTAACTCCATCCCTACCTGTGCTACTTTCCCGTGATATACCATACACATGGACCCTGCACCAGTATCTTCACAAGACTGTGGTTAACTATAATTTCTGTCAAAATTTTTCATTCTTGAGAAATCAGTAATCAAAGCTAAAGAAAAAGCTAACTCAATATCAGTTTGCTTTTGATTCTCCGCCAGGTGACTATTATAGCTCCATGTTTTACACATACCAAACTGTAATTACTGTGGTCATTATTTCAGTAGAAAAGGAAAGTGAGGCCCATAATCTCTTGCTACTTCTTTGCAGGAGCAGTTTCTTAGTAGGTTTTTGTTTGGGAGGCAGGACAAATCTGAATCATTGTTTCATCTCCTCTTTGTTTGCTATATCTATCTGGCTATTGTGCTGGGAATGACAATGTAGACAGATAGCTTGTGGGAAAGAAACTTAATTCCTTAGATGTCTGCACAAGTCAGAGCTATGGAAACCCTTTATATTATGAAGTAGGGTGGACAAATTATTTTCTGACATTATCTATTTGTAGAAACATCTTGTATTGGCCAAGAAATTTTGTTTAGAGAAGGATAGTTTCTTGGCTTATCATCTACTTCAGCTACCCTTGGCCCCACTCTTCTGCTGATTTGTTTCTTATCAATAACAGCTACATTGCATCATGTCTCAAGTGTCTAAGTTAAAGGCATGTGATTGTGTCATAGAATCCTATATTTGTAGAATGGTTTGGTTTGAAAGGGACCTTAAAGATCAACCCCCCCACCACAGGCAGAGTCATCTTCCACTAGACCAGGTTGCTCAAAGCCCCACCCAACCTGGCCTGGAACACTTCCAGAGCATCCACAGCTCCTCTGGGCAACCTGTGCCATTTCCTCACCACCCTCACAGTGAAGAATTTTTTCCTAATGTCTAGTTTAGACCTAACCTCTTTCAGTTTAAAGCCATTCCTCCTTGTCACAGAATCACAGAATGGGAAAGGTTGGAAGGGACCACTGGAGGTCATATAGTCCAACCTTCCTGCTCAAGCAGGGTCGCCTAGCTCATGTTAGTCAGGTGTCCAGACAGCTTGAGAATACATCCACTAAGGGAGATGCTGTCTCTGGGCAAGTGTTTTATATCACTTGAATATCATTTGATGAACCTAAGCTTCTAGACTAATTCTGTCTGTGCTTGTTTACTGAATCTATATTATTTAATATAGAAAAAAAAATCCATAAAAGAAAGAGTAGTCTTCTTTAAGCTTTTTTCTAAATTCTACAGTCTATAGATTGGGTACATCACAGCACTGAAATGGATTCAGAGCTTTCAGACCAGAGTTGCCTTATTTTTGGTGAGTTTAAACATAACTGTCCAAAAATCTCAGGCCTATGAGCTGTGAGCCACGGAAACCTATCAGGATTTAATGTTTTGCTTTACCTGATGGGGAATTGGATGACAAATGTATTTTAAATGCTGGATTTAAAATCTACCTTAGCCACATCCTTCTTGAAGTGAGTTGAGAATTCACAAATTAAGAATCCTGACAGTAAATCTTGAAGCATCTGATCTGGTAAATATGCTCGATGAGTAATATTGGTGTTAAACATAAGGCCACCCAGAACACAACAGCCACAATTTTTATTCAAATACACTGGTATGGCAAGAATACCAATCTTCACCTTCATGTAACAGCCCAGTGGCTTGAGACTTCCTAATAAGCAAAGTACTCAAGACTTTGACCATTCTCAGCCTGTCTTTGGTTCAAACATTTGTTTTAATGTCTCGTTGCCTGCTAATGGTTAGAAAACAAGGAGAAAACACCCAGAACCAAGTATTCCCAGTATTTAAGCATGCTCTCACCACTGCTACAGAGTTTCATTGCCTGTTTCTTTGACCCATACAAATTTTATTACCTTTGTGCTTAGTTCCCACCTTCACCAAGAAGCAGCAGTTTACCTGTAGCAGTGAGACAGACACACTAAACTTAGCTGTATCTTGTTACTCATGTGACCTGTTTCCTGACGAAGCTGTCCAGCTGTAAGGATAATTGATAGTTTGTATAATTAGATAGTTTCTCCCATGTGTTCTAAGAAATGAGCAACTGTTCATCCAGGCCCATGGGGCTGCTTTATACACCTTTTACCCATCAAGTCAATCAGACTCTGTCTAGCCACCTATTTCATGTCCTCAAATCTAGGACAAATTCCACACACCACATCTATAATTTTCTATTGGTATATTAGCTGTCAGGTGCCATGAATCTCCTTCTTTGGTATCTAATTTTATTTATTAGTAGTTTATTAACTCTATTCAAGAATTAAGATAATGCTAAAAGTGTTTATCCCCACTGGTGAAGGCGCCTAAGGTTCAGCCTGACCAAACCTACCTCCATTTTAAATGCAGGCTTTGCAACAGATGTTCACAGAGCATCAACAATTCAGAGTTCTGAAAAACTAAATGTTCTTGCTGCTTAACTTTAAATCCTGGGACCTTAACTCCTGAAGTTTTGAAGACACGCAGCTGAAATATGAAATTGTTGGCAACTGTGGTCTGAACATAAGCATATGAGACATGACCATATGAGACATGACCACGAGAATTAAAGTATAACTTTTTGTTTCCTCTGTGTTGCTTTTTTCCCCCAACCTTCTCTTGTTTGCAAAGTGAAATAGAGACTTCATTCTGTTCCAGCAGTCCTTCAAATGCAACATTCCAGAGATTTATTAGGAGCAGGTGTTAAACATTTTATTCTCTTTATCTCAGTACTACATCAATAAGTTCCTCACTCTGATATTATGACTAGATATTTGCTAAACTCTCTAACATAATTAGTGATGAAAAAGGGTGCTTACTAACCACAGTGCAGTTCAAGTACATGCCATGAATTTGTTTCTCATTTTTGTTCCAAATTTCCACCTTATTACCTTCACTTGTAAAATGTCATGTACTGTTGCCTTCTGGCAGATCTTGTGCAGCAGTGTAAGCAATTGCTACCTGGCAGCTCATCCTTTTTCACTGGTATTTATTCAATGATTATAAAGTACATTTTACAGCACAAACTAATGTCAAACATATGATTTGTGTTTTGTCTGGCATCATCTTTTAAGAAACCTGATTAGTTCAATGGAATTTTCAATGTCCAAGTCTTGGAAATCAGCTGAATTTCTCTTGAGATTCTCATTTAAATTACAAAAAGAATAACAATATTGTGTGTATGCAGTTACAGTTTGTTTAATTGGAGTCTATCTGCTGGTTTACTTATTAGTTATCAACAAACACGTTTATCAGTTGTGAGAGGTATAGTCTTGGTTTTAAAAAATATTTACTTAAATTAATGGTCACAAGTAAGGTTGGGACTGTGGTGGTATGTGGTAGTATATTACCTCAGAATGCTAATCATTCAACCTTTATATTGTCTTCTGAAAGTATTGTTTCAAAAAGTGCCTCGG
Source organism: Manacus vitellinus (assembly GCF_001715985.3). Taxonomy (NCBI): domain Eukaryota; kingdom Metazoa; phylum Chordata; class Aves; order Passeriformes; family Pipridae; genus Manacus; species Manacus vitellinus. The sequence continues at coordinate 7,167,430 of NW_021938789.1, read as the reverse complement.
ATTGTAAGACATATCTCCAAGAAAGAGGTTTGAGACTCTGCTGAGGTCCAGCCAAGACAGCGTCGAGTTCTAAACCATGCCTACTCAGTGGTTATATGTAGCAGTTTTATATACAACTAATATAATGTATAAATAATATTAAAAAACTACTTTATGAATTATTTGCGGGTGGAACAATATTGTTGGTAGAGTTTTATTAGTAGCAACATAGTGGCTAATCTATGGATTTTTTCTTCTTCCAAACATAAAAAGCTAACTCTGGAGGACAGCAATTTCTGTTGTGAGCATGAAGATTGCCTCTTACTTCAAGCTGATAGAATACCATTTATTATTGCAGAGGCCTGTGATCTTGGTTAACTGCAGAGTGGTTCTCTGTAGAAATACAAACAATGCACCACTATTTTCTTTTTTGGTAGAGACATATTCCAATCCAGTGATACCAGTAGCACACCACCCCAGCAAGTGGAAAACCCCTCTTTCTCTTTACAGTTGTCAAACTTCTACAGCTGAGCTCAGCTCATATGCATTACTCTTGGTTCATAGATTAACAAAAAAATTTGCTTCTGCATTGGGAGAAAACCCAAGCAACCATTTGCTGAAATCACAGGCTTCATTTAATTTCCTCATATAGGGTGATTTAAATGCTGTGGAAATTCACATTTATGAAAAAAAACAGAAGGCGGGATCCTTATATTTTATCACACTCCCAATGTAGCATCACACTCCCAAGGTAGCATAGAGTCACCAATTTTTCCTTTTTTTTTTTTTTTAAGAATCAGCATAGCACCAGGTTAGCATCAGTATTATTACTGTTCTTTAAACAGAACAGTCAGCCAAAGTGCAGAGCTTCATGAACTGTTTTCATTCGGAGGAGTGATAATTGAGTCTGGCATCTCTGATGCAATCCTGCTCATTTACAATGTACAAAGCCCTGTTTCCCTAAGCACTGAAGAAATCAAAGAGGAGACAAATTCTTCACAGATAGCTCCAAACCTCTCTAATCCAGCCTCTGGCTAAAAAGTCCTCTCATATTTTTACACTACTTCTGTGGTTACATCTGGTATATTCTTTTTGCCTTTTCTCTCATCTTCTCTGGCCAATCTGGTATGTCTCCCACCTTTCAATGTGTCTCCATATTATGTTATTTCTCCCACATATGTGCTTGCAAAGACCTTTGCATTGCTTTTTGACTTGTGATTATGCTTAAAGCACAGATAACAGTAGTGTTAAGTCCTCACTTCTAAAGAAGAGCTTAGTGACTTTCTTTAGCTGTGTAAAATGAAGGGAATTTGGCACTGTAAACTTCATCAAGGTTACAATAAGTGCTTTTCAAATTATAAAGCAAGTAAGAAATGCTAGCTTTAGGGCATTATGGAGCAATTTGGTAGCTTTGTGCAAGACAGTTAGTGATGCCTGTTGACAAGGGATGTGCAAGAAGGCATCTAAAGCCCAGTAAATACATCTGAAGTGATCAAATCTGCAGGTGCCCAATTAGTTTCAGGTCACTCTTTTCTAAATTCTAAAGTCTCTGTTTACCCTTGCACTTTAAAAGCTGTGGTCTTTATCCTGACTTTTGCAGACAGCTCCAAGAAAAGTTTGAATGGAATTTGAAATATTATTTCTTAAGGCAGTAACTGAGTCTAGATAAGTTTAATCACCATTACTCAACGTCCAAAATGTGAACTCTGATTCATATTCTATTTTTCTTTTTCCTTTAACTGGCATAACATTTTACAACAGGGAGTCATATGAGGGTGGGAAAACACATTTGGAAACATATAAAGCCAATCTAGATCCAAAATATGTAAATCAGTGTGTTCTTACCCCCATTGCGAAGGGGCAGTTTTAGGAGTGTGTTGAAACATTCCACATTATGGAGCTGGTCAATAAAATCAAAACATTTAAAGTTAAACTTTCTTCCAATTCCATGAATTATTTCTCAGAATGATTTCTAGCTCTGATATTTTCTTTATATTTTATTTGACCACAGTTGTTCAGCTTGTCCTTGTATAAATAGTTTGTGGATTTGGATCTGCCTTTCATCACACAAACCTTGACATGCTTCCAAAGAAATACATAGATTCATATTTAATGGGGTTAGAAATGTCAATCTACTCATGTAGCCTTGTATTTACAGTACTTGTGCACATACAATTGTGAGGATATATTATAAAGAAACAGACTCTTTTTAAAGACATTTTATCATAATTAAAGAACATTTTAGAAAAAGAAACATGTACTGATTCCTTTCAAACACCCTATGAAAAGACTTATTTCAAAACTCCTTCTTGAAGGTCACCCCAGGGACTAGTGTCCTTTCCACAGTCACCACAGTGGGCTGCAGAGGGAATTGAATGACTGATAGACAGATGGACTAATTTGCAGAGTATTGTGTGAGTTTTTAAGGCCATCGCCCTCTAATCCTAAATATTCCAAATAAAAGGACAGGGTAGTATCACATGACCCAACCACAAGTTCTCTTAGCCAAAGCAAATGTACATCTTATACACTATTTAGGTTGTCCTCAGGGTGACCTTGATGTTTACAGATAAGAAAATATCTAGTGATACGGTATATATAACTAGGGGACAAAGGATACAAAACAAAGAAACATAACAGACTAAAATCCATATATTTTAACAAACACTCAAAAAAAAGTCTTGGCCACGTTGCTGTTGTACAAAGATATGAATGTCACTCTTTTCTCTTCTCTAACTAGGTTGGTGGTTAGCTGTCTGATGTTGAGATCACTTTACCTTGTTCTTCTCCTGTAAGAGAAGTGGTGTAGGATTTTTAAAGTCTGACTGCATTCTCTCATTCTGAAACCTTCTTTCTGAATATCTCTTCCCCTGCTCCTAACATTCAATGATGAGGGTATTGTCTAATTCAAACTGGAAAGTCACTTCTCTGGAAGATTTTTCAGTCGTTGGCTTTATGACGACAAACCTATTAACAAACAGTTTGATGTTTCCACCTGAGTTCTGCAAAATTTCTTTGTTATGAATTCGAAACTATTAGGGCAGAGACAACCATTCAACAACCTGGGGGGTTGGTATTTTATTCCTTATTGTCTTTTTTCCTGAAGGCCTTTTAGATTTAGGCAGGGAGTGGTTAAATGTTAGAACTGTTTTCTTCTCAGCACAGTTTTTCATGACCGTGTCCTACACTTAAGGAGGATGATAATCTGACAAACTGTAGCCATACCATTGTTTGTTGGGCCCAGATGGTCACACAGTAATCTTTGGGTGTGCAATGGTTCATGTGGACTGAAGAGTGCCTAAACAATACAGATGTGCTCAGTTACAACAGTTTGCATTCGATCACCTCTGGGAGGAATCCATGGTCATATGACAGGTGATGGCATGACGTGCAAAAGTATATCTTTGTTGTGGCTTGGTGAGGGGGACAAATATAAGCATTTTTTAGTATAAACAGTCCTGCAATAAAATCAGAGACACGTGGGCTGTTTAGTGGATGTATGTTCAGCGCACTGATGGGAGATACATATGCTGCTTTCCTGTAGCTTGCCTTTGCAGAAAAGAGTTAAGTTCCACAGGGTGAGAGCACTTATCTTAGATTTAGATTTAGTCTTGGATACAGATTCCTGCTGTACCACAGACTCCTTGTTATGATATGAGACACCCGATTTAGCATCCTTCCACTTCAGTTCCATAATTTTTAAATAGGAAAATTTAGTGCTATTCTTGCAGATTGTAATAACAGGGATCATCCACACAGTTTAATAGAAGTCACTGAAAACATGCATAAGAAAGTAAGGAATTACATTCTGAGTTTGACATCTTCAGGGACAGCATTTCGCTGCCCACAGAGAATTGATGAAGTCTGAGAAATTTTTTGACTGTGAGAAGTAATTGAATGAAAAAGCAGAGATTATGTTACTTGCTTTGATTGAGTTGCCATATCTGCCATTTCCCATTCACATTCAAAAATGCTTTCTAAGATACTCTATTGCTTTTGGATAGGTAATGTGCAGTTGTACCCAGCTTGTGTACTCCATAAAGTATTTACTACCTTTTCTTTTTGATACATCCCTCTCCACAATGGACATGGTATTTGATGCTTTGATGTTACACTTTCAAATTACCCAGAAATTGCAGCTGTTACAGTGTCTCTCATTAAGTGCAGCTTCACACAAAGTATGCTGCTACTACTTGCCATGATCTCTATCAGCTCTCAAGTTTTAAAGTCTGTTTTTCCAGTAAAGCCTGGTGTAACTTTGACTTGGGCTGCTCATATATACCAAGTACCTAATCCTCCAAAGTTTTTTTGTGCCCAGGTCTCTTTGAAATCAAAAGAACTTAGAAATACATTTGAGGATTGGGGCCATTTTTTTTATCAGTCTCTGTGAAGAGGATTTCTAAAAGTACACAAGAGAAATAGGAGCGTAAATCTAATTGAAAACCATGAGTTCTTGGACTTTCAACTCTCTTACATTACTCCTTAGAATAGAATTTCCAAAAGACTTGAGTGTTTGGAAGTTTTTAATAATTTATTTAAGTTATTACATTTCTCAAGAAGTTGCTGGGTGTTCACCATATATGAAACTCAGGCCATTGCAAAGATACTGAAAAGAATTTCTCTCTGTGGTTGATGTTCTTGGTGTCTTTTCTAGCATGACATCATGTGGATCTGTGATTAACAACTCCTACAAAAGAGTGCACCTTGAAATACAGGCTTCAAAAACCTGGTTAATCCTCTCTCCAACAAGCGATTGCTGAACTTTTCAGAAGGACATAGTTCAATCGTTAATGGGAAAAGAAGTGCCCAACAGATTGGCAGAAAATAAAAATATATGAATTTGTATAAATGGCATGTAGCTAATGGGAGAACACTCCAGGCAGATGGATCCTAATTTTAGAACTTGTATTTACTGCACTCAAAGAACATCAGAACATTCATAGAGTCATAAAATCAAGTGGGTTGGAAAAGACCTCTGAGATCATCAAGTCCAACCCTTGATCCAACACCACTGTGGTTACTAGACCATGGCACTAAGTGCCACATTCAGTCTCATCTTAAAAACCTCCAGGGGCGGTAAATCCACCACATCCCTGGACAGCCCATTCCAATGGCTGATTACCCTCTCTGTAAAAAAGTCTTCCTAATATCCAACCTAAACCTCCCCTGGCAGAGCTTAAGATCGTGCCCCCTTGTCCTACTGCTGGTTGCCTGGGAGAAGAGACCAACTCCCACCTGGCTACAACCTCCTGTCAGTGATGAGATCTCCCCTGAGCCTCTTTTTCTCCAGGCTAAACAACCCCAGCTCCCTCAGCCTCTCCTCATAGGACTTGTGCTTGAGTCCCTTCACCAGCCTTATTGCTCTTCTCTGGACCTGCTCCAGCACCTCAATATCCTTCCTGAACTGAGGGGCTCAGAACTGGACACAGCACTCAAGGTGTGGCCTCACCAGTGCTGAGTACAGGGGAAGAATCATATCCCTGGTCCTACTGGCCACACTGTTCCTGATGGAGGCCAGGATGCCTTCTGGCCACCTGGGCACACTGCTGGCTCATGTTCAGCTTCCTGTCAATCCAAACTCCCAGGTCCCTTTCTGCCTGGCTGCTCTCCAGACACTTTCCTTGCCATTCTTCCTTGGGGCTTCTCTCCTGTTACAGAATAGATTAGAAGTGGGGTGAGGAAGGGGAGAAGAGTGACTTGAATATTAGAGGAGACCTCTTTTTGACCAATTTTAGTCTTAGAATCAAAGGCAGACTTCAGGCAGGACTGCCAACACGATTGAGAGAGTTTGGGGAAGAACACTACCCTCTTTTTGCATCATAGCTTTGTATCACTACTGGCACCCACAAATTCTGGCATAATTTGAAAACTCTTGAGCTCTAAATTTCACTGTTCTAGAAGCCTCTCTTCTTCTTTTACCTGCTGAGTCTCATTAGCTCACTGCTCCTGTTACTTGGCAATCCTTTCAACAGTTATATTGCCTTATTTTATAGCTTAGCTTGTTGTGTTATTGAACACTCACTAATTAATTTTCCTGCCAACTCACTGTTGGCCTGTGTCTCAACTTCTTACTGAGCCATTGACAGCGCCCTTCTATCACTTTTCTGTCAGACTCACTACTTCCTTCAGATATGAGTAACTCCCTTGTCTATTCCTTTCTACTCTTCTGTCTCCCGTGATGTTGTTCTTCTTCTTTAAATAGGTGGTTTATTTTTTGTACCACTCGACAGAGTTCTTTTTCCCTTTTACTCAATTTTTTTGATTCTACAACCTCACCCTCTTATGTGATGGTTTCTGCTACTCTTACTATGGTAAACACTCAAAAGTCTGTTTATGTCTGCTACTTTCTCCAACATCTTCAGTCACCTTTCATCAATACTTAGTCTATCTATGTGTCAATTTAAATATTATATATATTGAAACTTGTCACTTGGCAAGCTGTCAACTGACATGCTTCTCAGAATGTCAAGAAGTTTTCTTTTCCATTCTCTTTTTTTTTTTTGTCACAGATAATGACTACTATGTCCTTGTTGTCACTATAAAAATGGATGTCAAGTGGAATTCCATTTCCTTTCTGAAAAGCCATTTTTTACTTTAATTTTTCATCTTTCACATATCAAAAACATTGTCTCGCTATCTTGATTCTGCCTTTTCTTCTTCCAAAATCCACTAAGGGAAGCCCACAACTGTAATCTTCTAATCTATGGCTTCCTTGGTGTCTACATCATGCTCACATATCTGCCCAGGTGGTTTCTTTATAGCTGTAAATATGCTTACCATTACATTCTGAGCGTTTAATCTCTCTCTTTGAATTCTTCTTCTCCTCCCATATGTTATATACAACTCTATTACACTGTTAATGATCAGGTCTGATGACAGCTCAGCCCCCTCTCAGTATTGCATGCTCTTCTTTTCTTCCATAGTATCTTTTATGCACAGAGCACATTGAACTGCTCAAAAGTTGCTTCTTCTGGCAGGATCATGGGAAACTGATGAGTGGTAACTAAGGAAGTCCTCAGGAGAGACTGAAGAGATTTATTTTAGTCATGCTACTCCTCATTAGTTATTCTAGCTAGTTGTTGAATCCTGCCTTGATAGATATTGGGATCTTTGGTACAAGGTCTTCCATGTATTTAGTTTTGCTAACATCTTGGCATGATGACTATCTTTTTCCTCAATAACAAACACAGGAACCATCATAATGTCAACCCTCACCTTTTCTTTAAAATACCGGCTCCTCCATCAGGATTGAAAAGTAGATGCCCAAAAGTCAATTACTCCACTTCATTGCAAAGGAAGAATGTTTAGCAACAACAGGCTTTAAACTATGACAAGTCACTGCTTTTGTTTCTTATGCATACATGTAGTGCAATCTTTGAAAGCCTTCAGGAAGGAGGTAAACTTTTCCCAGTCAGCAAAACCTACCTTTAGTTCTTACACATTGAGTTTATTAATCTATAAATATATTCAGCTTTTGAATGAGATCAAAGTAATGGAAATCCATTCTCCAGAAGATTCTGAAGTATTGAGAGAAAAAAAATCATCACAGACTGAAATTCATCACAGAACGAAATATTCTTTAAGTACTAAAACTTAATCAGAAGCTTGTTTTGTTAGTTCCTGCATCCTAACAGCAGCAAAACAGAAGCTTTGCTTCATTCTACAACTCCCATGATCCCTTGCTACAATTCTACTAGGAAATTTTGACTACTTCAATGAATTCCCATGAAGACTTATAATGTATTCAAGAAAATATGGCAAATGTAAAAAGTGCCATCAGCAAATCTTTGGCCAGTCTTACCACATCATGTTTTTTGGCTAGTAACTCAAAGCTATGTATTACATACAGTAATTCTCCAAACCATACTTTGTCTATCTTCCTTTTTTTTTTCCTGAGTTTTGCATGTGTAATTCTGATGTAATTCAGTGAAGTTATTTCCCACTAGATTAACCCACATACTCAAGTTATATTTCTCAGTTTCCAATATAAACACGCAGCTTTGCAGGCCATACATTTAACCAAACAAGGAATCCCAATGGTGCCAGTACAAGTAAAACCCACTGAAAAGGTATATGGATGGCAGAATCAAGACCTCATAAAGTTGAAGACAACTATAGAGTTAACTAATCCCTATACTTGCTTTCTACAGAGGTTTAGAATCCTCTTGAGCAATCCCTCTGTATTGTAATATGCAATTCATTATAGAGACTCAAAGTAGGATTATTTTCCAGTCTTTCTTTTTCTTTAGCCCTAACAGGATTTGAATTTGCGTTTCATTTCTCACTCATATCTTTCCTGCTTGCTTTCAGATTTCCCCATTTGTTCTCTTTCACAAATGGATCTTTGGACAAACATTTTGTATGTGGGATGGGTCGCCATGTTAAAAAGATTATCTCACCATGGAGTCCATCAGCATTTAGCAACAACAGCACTTATATTTTTCTCAGGTTGCCTTTATCTCTTAATCATTAAGAGCTGACCAAGATTTATGATATTGTCTTCATTCTGTGATAAAAATCAATTAGTTGAAAAGTCTCTATCTTGTTAGCTATAGTCAAAAAATTAACTGTGAAGTTGGATGTGTATAATTGTATTTTCCAGTTCAGTGAGCATGTGCGCAGGAAAACAGCCACAACCCCCAGCAGAGAATGGTCAGCTGGTCCCAGCCTATTCAGGGGCCTTGGTGCCAGCCAGCTTTCAGAGAGGGAGGGGTGGACCCTAAGGAGTCCAAAGGATTTTCCCGACCCTCTTGGGTAATTTACACCAATCTTAAACGTGTATGTTTGTCTGAAGTCTCTTTTATCAGCGTGGTAATCCCATTACTGACAAATGAAGATGTAATCACAGTTTATTCAAATAGTTTGAAAGCTTTATCCCCTTTAGAGAGAAAAGAGAAAGTACAATTGGCTGCAAATGACTTCTTAAACTCCTACTGGGACACTAGCAAATCAAAAATGATTTTTAAAAATCATCAGCAATTGAGTATAGGATGAAAAGCATTGCCTACAGGGGCCCTGAAGTAAGGAATCTGCTATTGCTTATGGAATTTACATTGCACTCAGTGCTGTTACTATTAATTTAAATCAGTGAGAGAATAGTGCTCTCTCCTTGGTTTGTCCCACAGTGCTATTTCCCACTAAAGACATCTCTGCTTAAGTCATCATCTCCATTAGTAATCACAAGGGTAGAGATGCTGGTTGAAATGTGTTTTCTATCACCAGGGTAACCATCTGCTAATGTGCAGAGATCCTTCCTTTTGTGAAATGTACACCAGTAACCAGAAAGCTATGGAGAAAAATCTAGAATAGACAACCTTGTGCATTTTCAAGGGAAATATTAACTATCACAATGTTTCTCCATCAGCCCTGTTTGTACCAAAGAGAAACAGAAGTGCAGATCCAGGGAAAAGTTTTGGTGTGGAAGTGAAGCCTTGAACATTAACAGTACCACTGAAGTCTCTAAGGTGATGAAGTGCCAGAGATGATCCTGGGAAGGGCCAAGGAACCCCTTGTTAAAACTTCTTCATATGTGAAACAACTTCCTTGTCTCAGGTATAATCCAGTCACACTCTTCTGATACACTAATATAAAGGTTATAAAAATAATCTGAAAATTATATCTCCCTCTTCCTCTACTCAGATCACACCAAAAAACATTTTAGTAATTTTATGACTAGATGTATGCCCAGACAGCCTAAAAAATTAAAATTCAGAAAAAATGTTTAGATTATTTACCTTAGGAACAAGAAAAAAAAAAACCTGTAGCATTTCAAATGCAAAATATAATGTTATTTTTAAAGCAATTATATATAATGCAAATTCCTTTGTTGGATAGATATCTGGCACATGAGTTTCTTGACTTCATAATGAAATTTGATCTCACTGAAAAAGAGAATATCATGTTCTGAAGTTTTCAGTATAGGACAGTAGTGCATGAGATGGTGATTGCTTTGCACTTTCATGAACATGAATCCTTTAAGTAAACTGCTTTTCCCCTTAGAAATCTTTTTTTTTTTTTTTTTTTATTATGATAGTTCCCCAGCCTGGACTAGGAATTAATTACATGAATACATAATAAGCAAGACATTTCTGCTTTGAAGAACATATAGTCTAAATAGACTGAAATCGAGAAGAGACTTGGAGCAACGTGCCACGCACCATACGGCAAGCTAGTTTTGTAACAGGGAGTAGTCTTCTAGAGCTCCGTGGGATCATTTTCAGTTAATAAAATCCAGCACTTCCAATGTAGTGGAACTTGCTCCCTTCTTTTTGCTTAACCTTTACTTTTGCTGGAACAAGTTTTCTTGTGGCCACACAGTAAACCAGAATTGAGAGAGGGTAGGAGTAACACAGCCAGAAAAAAAAAAAATTAAAAAAAAATCAATTTTGAGTTGGATCAGTTTCCCACACTGAGTCATTGTTCAGCTGTACAAACTTTCATGCTGGCACAATGGAAGGAGTGATAAAGGCATGGAATGGCCTGCCAGGGCAAGGGAAGAGGATGCTTCACAGCGAGAACAGCAGTGCTACCACCAGTGCTTGCTTTCACCAGCCTCACACAGCTGAAATGGTGGCCTGGGTTTCCTCATGAGATTCACCTCAGTTTCACACTAGGGCTGCCTTAGTACTGGTAATGGCATCTGCTTTTGGCTCTGCACTGCACATATATGAGTTCAGAAGGAAGCGTTGAGCTGTGTGAGCAATATCCTCCTCTGAAGGACTTGCACCCTGCGGCTTGGAAACCCTGACTAATAGAAGAGTTGCAGAATTTAGGAGTAAGAAACCTCCACAGAAAAGGTTGAGAAAAGCAACAGATATTTTTCTGTTTTTAGATAGCAACCAGAGCTGAGAGGTACCAGGAGTTGTTGTTCAACTTCTATCACGTTCTGTCTTTTTTGTTTGGTTGGGTTCTCTGTTTCATTTGAGCATGTACGAAGGGATAAATTTCAACAGGTATTTGGAATACCAGGTGACATCTGGTTGTAGATTGGTCTTCATACGATAAAAACACAAAGTCACTAAAACCAGCCACTTGTGCTGAAGATATGGCTTTAATCCTTATTGAAGCTGTTCTCTGAGAAAACTTTAGTTCATACGATGAAAATGCTGCCTGTTACTGATCATTTAGTAATATATCCAAAAATACTGGTAGAAGTGATCTGTTAGGAAATTTTTGTGAGTCACTAACTACAATTTGAATTATTATATTTCATGATGTACCCAAAAGAGTAACTTTTTCTCATGTTAGAAGAATAAGCTCTGCATATTGTATGTTTCCAATTAAATACAAACCTGAGCACTTCTTACCCATTTTCTGTTCGATGCATCATGTCAGACCATGTTTTGGCCCTGTGTACATTTTCCTGCTCTCAGCCCAAAAAAGGGATATTTCCAAATTCTTCTTTTTCAACTGGGAGTTCCCTTCCAAAGCTATTGAACTTGTGGATTGAGACATGAAGCAGAGATCCAGCAGTGAGAGGCATAGAAAAGCACTGAGACTATGAGTAAGAAGCTGTGCTGTATCATGGGAGAGCCCATCACGAGCAAGGCAGACCTTTCCAGGAAGCTCTGACAATTTTGCTGAGCTCCATCACATCCTTTGCAGCTGTCAAACATGAGCCTTGCTCAATCTTAAGCAGCACAAGCAGAAAACAGGGCACAACTGATCAGTGCAGTGACCTGTCAAACTGAATGTGAGAACGTGCAAGAAGTAACCTGGGCTCCATTTGGGTTTTGGAGATGTGTTCCAAAGCCCACTGCATTCTTCCAGTGGTCTTTGGATTTCTGTATTCGTACTTCAGCATCAAAATAATTTCCTATAGTTTTGGTTGACAACTTCTTTAAGTTTTTTTTAGCTTGAGGACTGGTTATGTGTCCTGATCTTATAGATAGTATGGTCCATGTTACCTATCCCACCTTGAGCAGCAGACTCCAGCATTACAGATACTTTCTTTTTAGTGATGAAACACATTTGACTTTGTAGTGTGATGGTATTGCCCCATAAATTAATTATAGAGAGATCTAAACATCAGGAAAATCCAACCTGGAGTCAGAATCCTGGCTTTGTATTATATGTGCATTATGGTGCCAAAAAATAAGCATCTTTTGTTTTAAGTGTCCTCAAAAGTTTTTCTTAGTCCTTTGCATAAGCCTTACACCCTTCCTTGAAAATACGAGTATGTTTGCTTCTCCAGTCTAGGTAGTGGGGCTAAAATAAGTACAAAACCTAATAATACAGCTGTTGTTTTGCAGTTTTCTGAAAGGACATGGAACAGACTACCTGATGTGTGCTGGCGAATATGGAATCTGCAAGAGTGTGGAATCGTTGTTGACAGCCCAACATTCCTGATCGACCAGAAAAACTCCAAGTCCAGTTTTTCCTTCCTGTTTCTTGTGGAAGGATACATATGGCTGCAGCTGTACTGCTTTTGGCCATGAGCTCCTCAAATGTTTTGTAGTATTCACAACCGTGTTTGTTCATTAGAATAAGTACTGAGATAATAACTGGTAAAACCACATTTTTGAAGAATACACCAGGTAATTCTCACTCTTCTAAACAATGAATTCTACAGCAATGCTCTGTTCCTAAATAGATCTGCAAAGAAGATTTTGTAGCAGTGTTTGCAAGAATATGAATCTGTTCCAATATTTTAGCTATATTTCACATCTTGTATTTTATGAATCAGCAAAGAAGGGGATGGCGAAAGAATCCAGAATTAAAAAAAGTAACAGTTAGGAAAATGGTCTGTGCTGAAGCATTTTTAGTGTTTAGACATAGGAAAGACTTTTTTCTAGTCAAGAGAGAAGTATATCACTATTGAAGCGATGGAGATAAAACTATGCTGTGGAATAATGTTGTCCTGATACATGCTCTGTAATAAAAAAAAAATAAGAAAAAGGAGAAAAATATAGATGGATTATACTTCAACAAGAAATCTGGAAGTTATCATGATTTAATAATGTAAAAGAAAAACATGACATTGTGACCCAAAGGCCAAGAGTTTACATTGACCTAAGGAAAAAAAAAATAGCTCTTTCTTTCTCCCCTCCTGCAAGTGCAGAAATACTGATTCTCCTGGGATGGAGTCAATGCCTCTATCTTCACCTCCCTCTCTTCCCCATCTAGATTGGAGTCTTATGCATTCACAGGGCAGCATCACATCCTATTCACTATTCCACAACTTCTTATACAAGATAAGGTTGATTGGCCACATCTGCCAACCAGCTGTGTCTGCCATGTGAGATCACTGAGCAGGAGAGAAGCCACAGCATCGTGTTCAGAACAGAATCCCATCCCAAAGCTCTCCTCACCACTGCACATCGCTGAGGCCTCTGCTATGTCCTTGCATTGGCTGTGACAGGTACATCTCCTGAGACATCATCCAGTACATCATTGGCTCATGCACCAGGATAGAAGAAATGCCAGCTCTGGGTAAAATTACTAATGTTGCAGGGCTGAGGCACTTAATTCAGGAATTGAGAAGAAGTGCCCAGCTTCTGGTGAACTGCAGCTTACAGTGAAGATGCTGCAGCATCTATCTTGAAGAGTAGATTGAGGAGTGCTTGGAAAAGTATAGAAGGTTTTACTGGTATCTAACATAACTTAAACCTAATGAAGGCTTCGAAGCCTCTAAATTTTAGGTGTTTGGTGCCCAGGATGGAGTCTGGGCAGCTCTTACTTTAAAGTTAGTGAGTTCCTGCTTTAGTCACCAGATTGAAGATATGTTCTCTCTGACAATAATTGACTCTGGCTGATATGTGTCACATCAGTCCAGGAGCCACACAGCTACACCATGCATGGCACAGTGCTTGAACTAACAAAGCTTCTAGACATCATCTCACAGAACAGGTAAAGCAAGGTCACATCTGCCTAAAGCCAGTTGTGTGGCTCAACCTCTGAATAGATGGTACACTAAAGGAAAATTATGAGGTGAGACAAAAGGAAGAAGAGGGAGGCGCTATTTTCACCTTTCTCTGAAGCATAAATACCATGTTAAGAATATTAATTTTACTAAGCATAAAATTCTGCACTTGCATTTATAGAGAAGTGATTAAAGATCCATGTTTCAAAAATCAGTCCTGAGATAAGGACTTGTTTTGGTTCAGAAAGTCTGGGCTTCTGTTTTGAAATGTGGCCCAATAAAGAAACACAAGTACCCCTCTGTTGATCTCTGCTGCAGTCAGCAAAGGATGCAAGATTAATGGGGCTGGAAATCAAGCACAAAAGGAATCCTCGCCCTGTAATAATGGTTTGGGCACTCAGCAGGGATTAGAGAGACTTAGGTTCAGTGTTTGATGTTGTATAGTACTTGTATTCCTGGCTGAGAACTCATACTACTAGTCTGCTACACAGAGTGGAGAAGAGAAGAGGTGGGAGTGGAAGCCACCTATCTATCCTCATATAATTTTGTTTTAAACTGAAATTATTCTGTTGATGTCTGATTCATCCGTTGGGAGAATGTCTAAGAGATCAGGCCATTTATGCACAGAGTGAGAATTTATAAATCTGACAATTTAGCAGGATGTCAAAATGAAGCAATTTTTTTTTGATTGCAACTTTATTGCCAGCCACCTCAGTTCTGCTTTTATTCTGATTTATGTACCTAAGTCCTTTATTGGACCTTTTTTAATTTTTTTAATTATTGTTCCAAATTAATCAAGTGGTAGAAATTAAGTTTTTGAACCAATTCATTTGGAAGACTTTTCTTCGAAGCATTGGTCAGATTTCAAATACTGTACCCCATAAAAAGCAACAGAATCTTTTGGGAAATGAATGTTAAAAGGAACAAAATAACTTTTATTTTTAGCTACTTTAGGAATAAGCTATTGAATAATTTCTTTCAGAGGCTTGAAAGAAGGTAAGAAGGAGGTTTGGGGCTTTGCATTCGTTACCCACTGTGGGCTGAATTCAATCTTTATACTAACTGGTGTAAATCAGGAGCTGTTCCAATGAAATCAATAGTTACACAATTGTAAAATCAGTTAGTGATCACAGTCTGGCTGCATAGACCTATGGCATTAATCAGTTTTAAAGATCTGGTCCCTAAGTACTTAATTTCTAGGAAACAGCACAATGTGACATTACAAGGATCCTATTTAGAGACACACACTCTGCAGATCAAAGAAGGAACTACTGGAAATGCTTTCCGAAGGTATGTGTAACTATAAAATGTTTTGAGTGGCTGCCAGTATTTTGTAATCAGTGTTGTAAAGTTTTGTGATACTCTTGATGTCTGCAGATGTTATGTGGCCCGTGGCACAGAGCTGATGTTCTGAATTACCAATTATATACCTAATGGAGCCCTGAGAACTAACTCCTGCCCTCCTCTGGGTACTGAGGCAGTCTTTAAACTCTAGCAAAGGACTGATGCTATAAATAAAATTCTGTCTCCATAGCGACAGGCAGTTCAGTGCTCAGCTTTCAACACTTTAAAAAGGTAATTACTGTCTTTTTTCTTTATATTTTTCTATTCTTAGTTTATAACAGCAGTAATAACCTCCTGAGTTGGGCATTTCCTGGCAATTAATGACTGACAGTGTTAAGAACACTTGGCTTTACCTCAAGCCCTCAAATCCTCCAGCTGGTCATTAACTACCAGGAAATGCCCTTGTCCATAGTCATTATTGCTTAATTATGTAAACCTGGATTAGAAATTTAATTAGATGACTTCAACATTCTCTTATTCTCTCTCCATTTTCTTCCCCCATGCCCCAAGCATTAGTATTTGTCCCAGTTGTTGGTTGGCATGGCTGATGTTTACTCCAAAGTAGTGCCAATATGGCAAACGCTACACAGAGTTGCTGTGAAATGAGACTGAGTCCCTTTTTAGGCCTTGGTAGACAGTTTATCTGCATACCTACTTGTGAATAATACAGTAGATTAGGTAGGAAAGAACCTCTAAGTTCTGTTTGGTACTGCTTTTAGGTGGTGATCAAGAAGAGTTCCCATTGGGAACTCTCCAGTTTGATGAATGAAGGAAATCTGGTGATGGAGGACACTGAATCTCTGCCTTAGCTTCCCAGCTCCAACTGTATTTGACTGAAGAAATAGTGTTCCAGGTGTAGCTACGTTTTGTCCAATTTCTCTTAAAAGCCCAAGTGTGTAACTGCTGTAGGTAAATGCTTAAAACCAGGATTATTGGCTCTGGCTCGTTTCTAACTAGCCAACCCTTGAAACTATTTCCACAGACTTGTTTCCTTCATCTGAACCTGGGACCAAGGTTTATCTAAATAATAGTTAATGCAGCATCCAAAGAAAAGTGACAAACAAACCTATTTTTCCCTATTTAACATGATATTTGCTTATTCATTGTTCTTTAAGAAGATCTTTGCATAGAACAGTTGCTGTATTACTGATCCCATCATGCTACTGCCAAACAAATTGGTTTTCAGGAAAGCATTACCTCTGCAGCCTCAGTGCCACTGACCCATGTGGATACTTGCATAACATTATTGTCACCATCAGCAGTGTCTTACCACAACATTTATAAAATCACCTCTCTATACGATCTCATTTTAGTCCCAGAATCTTTAGTTGGACAGTAAACAGAAATAAACACTAACATTTATCATTCTGTTATCTTTGAATGAAATAGTAAGCAACCCCTAAAATTCATATGTGTGATTCTGGGAGATCTTCAAAATTATTAATTTGGTTCTGACTTCCGTGCAGGCTGCATGGCACCGTTAAATCACTTACTATCTCTCATTCTCCATACAGCCATAACTTCTTGCATGCTTCATAAAGTATACCTTAGTGTTAAATGTTTTAATGTACAAAGGCCATATAATTTGGATCAAAGGGCACTTTCTATGAAGTCTTATGCATTGTAGCACTGGTACAAAATATTACTTCTTGACATATAGGTCATGTTCTAATAAACAGAGAGGTAGCAATGTGGACACGAAAAGTAATAATTATGTTACTCAATCATCTCTTTAATTTGAAGTAATTTTAAAAAAGCACACGATGCCTGACTGCAGCCTCCATCAACCCCAATAAAAGCAAAAGCATAAGTGACTTTTGAAAGGTCTTTAGTTTTAAGAATTCTAATCATTTCTACGGAGTATAATAAAAGACACAAAACCAAAATTGTCAGACAAATTAAAAGCTCCTAAAACTGCAAAATAATAGTAAATTTAAAACCCATCCCTCTTTCTTAAGAGTTAAGTTTTTATAGAAAATTCCATTGAAATGCATATCCATTAGAAGGGTAAACTATGGATGTCAGATCCAAAATATTTACTTATTATTTTAATTGAGCTATTAAAATTTCTTTTTGTGTAACATATTACGCTCACAGAGGTGTGTACACTTGTATCATGTAACTTTTTGGTGGTAATTAACTAAATAGATAAAGCTGAGGCTAGCCTGTTGTGCAGGTGGAGGATAAAAGAGGTAGACAAGGTAAATGATTTCTATCTGCTTTTTTAAAGGCATACTAAAAGTTGAAAAGGTGGCATAGTAAAGGACTTCCAGTCCTTTACTCACAAGTAAAGAGACAAGTACCTAAAGCTGAACACTTGCTGCTTGTGGTGGTCTTGTTTTTCTTTCCATCCCCTGCACATTCCTGCTTTTCTCTGAACCTGTCCTGCGCAGGTGTAAGGCTGTGCTTGAGAGGAACCCCGCTCATTTCCATGGCATCACACGTGCACAAAGCCAGGACTCTCCACTCAGCTACTTCTGGAAAAGTAACATGTAAAATAACAGTGGCTCTAAGGCAGCTTTTAAGGAATTCACTTATGATCACGGTGAATTGGCTCAATCTATATTATTATGTTAAAATGTAGGACAGAATTAAATAAGTACAGACTCTTTCTTAAGATAGGGTGAACCAGAGATTGGAGATAAAATCTGGAATATATATTTGTTCATATCTTGGCTCTACTATTGACCTGATGTTTCAGTTTTGTGCCTCAGTTTCCCAAATATATAATTAAACTTGTTTCCTATGTAATGGTATTATTGATGTATACTGACAAATAGCATTAAATAAACATTAATTGCAGAAATGTCACCAACACAGCAGAAGGAATGAGAAGACAGAAAAAACCTTCACTTATTTTACACACCAAGAGAGGTAATGCTTCCTCTGATGTGATGCTTCACAATCTAAAACAGCTGAAGAGCTGATACTTCAGAAATACAGGTTTATCTTCTTGTTATCTCCATTGCAACAGTGTATATTTTGCAATTTGAAAGTTTGCTAAAGCATCAACATAAAAATATGAATTAACTCTTCCTCCTCTGTCTTCTATATACTGTATCTTACTTATTAAACTAAGCACTTTATGCACTTTAATTAGTGTATTTTGCAGAGCTTGAGTGGCTAAAAATGTTCAGGAAACATAAGGAAACTTAACAGTTAATACTAACAGATCACTGCCAGGCATATCAGACTAGACAGAAATATTCAATTGCTAATTAGACTGCCAGTCTAATTTGCCACTTCAGAATTTAGAGTGAATAGTAAAGAATAGGAAAAAAGAAAAAGCTTTGAAATGTATTACAGAAAATGAAGGTTTCTTGATGAATAACTTTTACAGAAAAAAAAATGTAATAAATATTTAGAAATAGTTTTGTTTCTATGGTGAGAGACTTCTTTTCTTCCTGTTCTTCCAGGACAGGTTTTGAGTCCAATGAGAGCAAAGAACTGTTGATTTAGCAAGGATTACAAGACTGATCCTCACATTATACAACAGAATTTATCCACCTCAGGAATCACTTCAGACTCCCTCTTTTTGTGAGATTCAGCAATGAATCAAAAGGCTATTAACTGTTGTAATTTATATAATCTTCTACTCTCTTGTGCTGCAAAAAAATGCATTCACATAAGACTATTTAAGTATTTCTTTGCACAGAGGAGTATTGTCAACATACTTATATTGCTTTAGCGGAGTTGATATTGCACCAATTAAACACATTCATGCTGTTGTGTTGATATCCACACAGCATTATACCATGATCTTTTCATTGCAGACAAGGTGTCTGAGCCTTGCTGGCATTGTTTGGAGTTCTTTGTGTTGCAGATAGTTTTTATGATATACTGTGGGATATCTCTCAGCGTCTGAAGGAGTGATGGTTGCAGTGACCACTTTCTAATTTAAATTCACTTGGAATGTTATTCTGCTTCCAAGTTGTCCTTCACTTGTGTGGTTGAAACACAGAAGAACACAATACTTGTCTTTTATCTATCAGAAAAGCAAACTTCTTCAGCAGAAGGCTGAAGTGTTCATGGGTCAGTCTTGAGATTCTGATAGTTCTGGGGAGGAGATTTACAGCTGAAGTAATCAATGTGAGACTGTCTTTATGTTGTAACCTAGCTGGAAAATCACAGAGGAGAAGTTTTCCTGTACAAAGCCCCTAGCAGACTTTAAGGGTCAGTGCTGACACATTTTAAGTTTTTGTGCAACCTTCATTCCTTTGGTGTTTGATGTCCTCCACTGGCAAGCCCAGATGCAACCACAGTGTATGCACAGCAGCCATGAACCCAGGTTTCATACCCTCCACATCCAGTAACTCGGAGGATGCATTCCCCTTATGTGGAGCTAACCAGGAAGCAGCGAGGGACCTGGGACAGCTTCTTTAGCTTTATTGATAAATCTCTGTCCCATGTACTGGAAAATATTTTATAGGGTCTTAATTTTTTTAAAAATTAAATAACAGTTTGAGATACTTTTACTTTGCTCTTCTTTTCACTAGATAAGAGCAGACATTTCTGTAGCAGTTGCTGTGTGTTTTTCATCACATTTTCATGGAAATGTTCTTTGGTTTTGTTTTGTTGTTTTTTTTTTAAATACCTTTAGTTCTTGGAAAGCATGTAACAGAGTGGACTTTACAGTTTAAGCATCACCTTAAACTGCCAGAAAAGATTCGGGAATAATATTGACCTCTGTGCCTCTGAAATAAAAGAAAGCTTCCTATTTGTTGCCCTTCCTTTCAGCATGAAGGAAGTTTTCTGTAAAATGCGAGTCATGCCGAGAATGAATGGTACATTGCATGAGGCCGCTCACAGGAGCCAAACTCAGTGTGAAGGAGCAGCGTGTAAGCAGGGCTGTATGTTCTGAAAGGCAGGCAGTGAGGGATAGAATCATGTCATGAATGGTGAAGGAGCAGGAATGAGCCAGCTGATTAAACTGATAGGAGCCAAACAGTGCTGTGGAGCCTTTGATGAGTGTCAGAGGTCATCTCCATACAGTTCCCCGAGTCCCCAGGACACACAACCTTGCTGACCTAGTTACTAGATCAGACAAGAGCGTTGAGACTTCATCAGCAAACAACAACCTAACAGATTAAGATAACTGATAGACTGCTAAGCAAATGCTGTAAAAAGGAGCGAAGGAAAAGCAGCTTGTCAAGAAGGGAAAACTGGGGGAGAGAGAGAAAGATATTGTTCCGAAAAAGTCTATTTCTTTGCTTAAACACCAGGACCAGGACGTATGAGAAACTCAAGGTAAACACGATTGACATAAAGATACCTAAACTCCTGCAAATTGTTGAAGCCTGTGCTCATGTTAATTCTTCATCTGCCAAAGAATTTATGGAATTTTAGGTATTTCTTTAGCTGTCTGGGGGGTTTCAGTATTTACATACCATTTTAAAATGAATGAGGTATCAACCTAAAAATATAGTCAGCCGCATTGTATGCACTCTTCCACTCTTTTGTTCTTGTTTTTTAGGGCTGGTTTGCTTTGCTTTTTGCAGCAAAGTAACAAAAGAGACAAAAGTCTATGCTGAGCAAATGTTATGAGAGATGCTAGTTTAGATTGCTAAAGCAATATGTCTGTAATGGTATAGCACTGTGCCAAGCTACTAAGCTCCATCAGTCAGACTGGTTAGTTATTTTGAACACAAAATAACACTGATGTGGCTACACTGTTTTTTTGTATGACACATGCATAGCATAAACACTCCTTGAGATTTCTATAAGTAACCTTGGTGTGTGTGCCTTCCCATGTGTGTGCACAACATTCAGTGAAGTGTTCACCCGTTTGGGTTAGTTTTGATATGACCACAATAATAAATAAATACATCTCCTATCAAAAGTTCACTATAGAAAAAGTCACAGAAAAGCAGTGACAACTGACCTTGAGTACTGCATCCAGCTTTAGGGTCCTCAGCATAGGAATGACATCAACCTGCTGGAGCGAGTCCAGAGGAAGGCCACCAAGTTGATTTCAGGGGTAGAGCACCTCTCCTATGAGGAAAGGCTGAGAGAATTGGGGTTGTTCAGCCTGAAGAAGCAAAGGTTTTGAGGTGAATTAATTGCAGACTTTCAGTACCTGAAGGGTGCCTACAAGAAAGATGGAGAGGGACTTTTCACAAGAGCATGTAGTGACAGGACAAGGGGGAATGAATTTAAACTGAAAGAGAATAGATTTAGAATAGATATTAGGAAGAAATTCTTTGCTGTGAGGGTGCTAAGGCACCGGAACATGTTGCCCAGAGAAGTCATGTAAGCCTCATCCCTGGAAGTGTTTCAGGCCAGATTCAATGGAGCTTTGAAGAACCTGGCCTAGTGAAAGGTGTCCCTGCCCATGGCAGGGGGGTTGGAATTAGATGATCTTTAAGGTCCCTTCCAATCCAGGCCATTCTATTATTCTATGGTTTTAACTTTTGTTTTGGAAGCATCTAATATATTTCACTGAGGTATACTGTGTGTAAATAAAAGTGTCAAGGGCTATGTGAATGAGATGTCCTAGGGTACTTGAGACAGGAACATGAAGCTGGCAAATATGATATGGGACCTGTGTGAGACCCACACACTTCTGGAAAGGAGACCGAAGGCCAGAAAAGATGCCCTGTGTGATCTCAGATGCTATTAGGAGCCTGATTTGGGTAATTTGGGTAAGGTTGTGTCTTCTCTTCAGCATTGTATTGCCAGCACAACTGAGAGTAGAAGATCCACTCAGGAGGCATCAGCTACCTCTCTCTCGTCTGTGAACTGACCTGCTGAAAACTAGATGTGAGGTGGAAGCTGTTTAGACAGGTTTGGGTCTTACTGAAAGGTAACATGATGTTGAGAATCAGAACTTACTCACTTGAGCACAGGACTGAATTGTCACATCTAAATGGCTTCCAGACTACAGCCTTTTCCCCAATAAGTGTAGCTGGCAATTGTTTAGCATGTGGTAGTGTGGACTGTGCTCAGAGGAAGAGATTGGTCCAGGCTCTGCTCCACCTTGCATGTTGCCATCAGAATTGTTTACTGAGTTCATGTGGCAGATCGTGATTGTGAGTAAGGCAGGAGGAACTGGACTTGTAAAACTCCAGCTGGAGCTTGTAAGGGTTGGTAGCAAGAAAGTAAAAATTCGGGTGTATAAACCGAGAATGGCTAAAACAGGCATGAGGAAACAAAATGAATGTGATCCTTTTTACATTTACTCTTTATAATATAAGACACCACGAAAAGGAAAATCTGAATAGTGTTATAAGTGAAATTAAATTGTACAGATGAGATACAGAACTTAGGCTGCACAGTCCTTCCATTCACCATCACAGATAAAGTAATTTTTCAGGTTACGTGGTGTGTTTAGTTAAACAAATTTCCTTAGAGACATAACTGACTATTTTTTAGCTGAACACTTGCAGTAACAATTACCTGCGTTCTCAATGTCCATGAGCCTCAATAAACAGCCCATGGATTTATGTCTTAGTGAGAACCAACCTATTAGTTTCAGCCATAAATCTCATGTGCCCTGTGTGCAAAGTGAATTTTAATAAAAATCATATAAGGAGCCAGACTTGCTAGGCAGGGTTTCACATGGCTGCCAACATTTGAAAACAATTAATAGAGACCTTTTGGGGGAGGGTAAGTAGAACCATGTCTTTAGCTCCCGTTGAAATACAGTGGACTCAGTGAACTTGCCTGAAGGACAGAATAAAGAGGAGGTTTTTTCTATTAAAAAAAAAAAATGGAGGCCATCACTTCTAAATAAGGGCAGATGGAATGGAAAGGGTCATTCCTTTGAGTCTGCAATCTCATCCTCTCCAACACCCTGCTGCCAGGGAAATGACAATAAGTATCTTAAAATTAAGCAGCAAAATAAAATAAATATACATTTGTGCACCGTGGTCTGAAAATTGATTCTGGCCCCTGATGAGCAGAGGTAGTGCATGTGTTCAGTTTCCAAACCCTCACCTTTGGTGCTCCGTGTGCATTCTGTGCCTGAGTGTACAGAACATGTCGTGTCGCACAGAGCCCAAAAAACAAAGCTAAGAGTCACTGCTCATTTTTATTCTGTTGGTCTTATTAGTTTTATAAGCAAATATTTCAGGCATAGAAAAATAAATTTGAAAAGTTCAAAGAGAAAAGGTTAGGGCCTGAGCCTCAGATGCTTTGTACTGTCTCCACAGTGCTAAGGGCGGAAAGGTTGCTCCAAAGGGGAGGCCAGGGATTTTTGTAACACACAAGGAGCCTCCCAGGGTCTTGGTGTTGTGTCTGCCCAGTCTGTACAGAACTAGTTCAGCTGGTGTAAATTAACGCAGCTCACAGGCTATAATATACTGCTATAATATACTGAGGAACGGATGCCTTATCACCAGGCTGGTAAAAGACCTCAGGATTGAAAGGTACCATTTATACTGAGTTTAACCAAATACAGCTGAGGGCAGGTCCACTTCGTGTCTAACACCAATAAATATGTAGACTTGGTTCAGGTAGGAAACTCTGATAGTGATAAGGGGATACCTGGCTGCTTTTAAGAAACACATGACATATGTTTTGAGTTACTGAAATGGCATATACTGGTACTATGTATATACTGTATATACTGTGCTGCTATTTGCATACTCATGTTTAAATCCAGGTTGGGATGATTATAATGAAATTAATATAATTGCAGATGGAGTCAATCTCCTCCCTTTGGAAGTTTTTGATAGAATAAGGCGATTGGCACTGGTTTAATGGCAAATTTTCTTAAGTGGTCAAGGTGTGGGTTCCCTTATCCACTACCGTTCATATATACATGTTACAGTGTAAACCCTGAAACTTGGGTAAATTATTCAGGATTAAAAAGGTTAAATCCAAACAGACTGAATTGCAGCCAGCTACACAATGTCCAAACACAGAGAGATAAATTCAGCTAGCATGTCACTGTGGCTGCAGGTATTGCAGTCAAAAAGTACTTTGAGTTTAGATAGTCCCACTCAAATTGGGAAGGAGACAGTTGTTTTCCTCCATGGCTAACTTTTCTGCCATACTTTCCTATTCTTTCAGGAACGTGATGGGGTATCTGGTTGACTTTGATATTTTCAAATTGTTGCAATGAAGATGTCTTCACATCTTAAAGCAGTGTGAGGATTAATTTGACATATACAGAAAATCTGTACTCTTCCTTTTTGAGGAAGTACTAAATAATAGTTTCTGCCTTCGGATATGTGTACATTGATCTGATCTGAGTTAATTCCAGCCAAGTATATGTAGTTAAGCTCAGACTGGACTGCAGTATTATATTAGTGGACGTGGGGAAGACAGTAGAATGATCAAGAGCAATAAGATAGTTTGAGAACTGAACATTGAATCCAGTTTGTGCCCCAGTACAGGGTTTGCTCAGTTCTGTAACTATTAAAAGGCTATTAAAAGGTTGATCAAGAAAAAAGAGGTGTCTTCTGTGGTCTTTTGGGCTTGGGAGTCTTTTGCTATCTTGCAGTAAATGCTCAGTGTAAGCTGAGAAAACCTTCCTTTTTTTGTCTCTGGAGATCCTATGGAGACTGCTCAAATTACCCAAGAGAGTTGTGGCAGTGTATTGTTTTCTTGGATTTAACTTTGTGTAATTACACACAGGTAATCCTGGTTTATTTCTGTTATCCCTTAATTGAGCTATAAGATTTTTTTAAGCTTAAAAAACACCCACAGGCGTTTTAAGGGCTCTAAATTAAAATGCAACAAACTGAAAAAGAACCCTCCCCAGTTAATGCTATTGATCAATAATCTGCCAAATTTAATTGCAAAAGAAGTGTGGTTTTTTTTGAAATTGCAAATTCCCAAAGAGATCCTTCAAAACAACTATATGGATTTGATTACTTTTTGTTTCAACTGCCCTGGAGTGCTGTGTCTCTATTTTCTCACTCTCAGTCTGAGGTATGCTTTTATGGCTAAAGTATCAAATCCTTGCAAACAGAGGTTCATAACAGAAATCCTGGTAGATCTTTAGCTGCATGGGTGGGCACAGCCCTAGCTATTGCATCTCTAGAAGTCTTACTTACCCTGTCACTTCTGTAACAGTGGCACCTGTTAGCAATGCTGCTGCAGTCTCTCACTGGTTCCATTATAAACTTCTCTTTTCATGAGTTCATTTCTTGAGTAATAAAAGTTTCCTCACAGCTGAAACTTGGCTGAAAGTGACTTTGGCTGGGAACAACTATTATTAATATTTTTAATATAAATTTCCTTTTAAAAATCTTTCTGTTATTTTTAAATTAAAAGAGAAAGATATTTACAGGGTTCAGTTGCCAACTCCTTGCATATACAACCAGGTCTGATGGTCCTATTTGCAGTTAGATGCCAGCTTGAAATTAGGAGATCTGATTGTCCTGTGATTGACACGGCATAAAACTAACTGAACTGCTGTCAAGGGGTGATAACAAACTATGTGGAAGGTCTTTTGATCTTGTCTACTTGGATGACACCAGTTCCTGGTTAGAATGAAGACCTTAGGTCAGAGTTTTTGGAGAAAGCATATCCAGGAATTTAAGGTTAAGTGGAGGAAGAGCACAACAGCAGTAGGTTCTCCATCCCAGAAGTGAGTCATGCACACTAAGTTTCTAGAGAAGAGTAATTTAAAGCAGCCCAAGGGGTGTAACCTCTGCATGTGGTGCCCATCAGGAGCACTCGTCCTTTCTCTGGACAGGTAATATCAAGCAGGGCCAAGGACAAAGTGTGTCCTGCCTTCCTGTCACACATTGAGCAAGGTTTGCTGGTCTGTTTTTCCCCTGCTGTTCCCATGTATCCTTATCAGACGCTGAGTTTCCAGCAGCCCTCTTCTACTGCCAATGCACTGATTTCCTTTCCCCTTCCTGCCACTCAGCACTGGGGGAATGCAGCCCAGTTCCCTGACTCCCCAGCTC
This sequence comes from Manacus vitellinus, assembly GCF_001715985.3. Lineage (NCBI taxonomy): Eukaryota > Metazoa > Chordata > Aves > Passeriformes > Pipridae > Manacus > Manacus vitellinus. Next base: position 7,141,384 of record NW_021938789.1, on the reverse strand, counting down.
TCTGGCTCCCCAGCTATGCATGCTGGTGACAAAAGTCCTGCATCCAGCATTTCTCATACCCTTACTGAAGGAAGGTATTCTCTCTTTTCTTTCCAAAAAGCTGGGCAGGTGAAGATTGTTGTTTTCAATTGATGAAATAGAGTGTTTGGGAGTATTTGGGAAAATAGTATCTCCTCCTTCTGTTCCAAATAATTCTGAGCTAGAGAATATACACAGTGCCGAAATATTTAGCAGTAGTGACCAGCTCTTCATTCCAGACAGGAAGCAATATATAAATTAGAAGATTCCTACAAATCCACAAGGGTAGGGCCCCCACCAAGGAATTTTGGACAAAGATACTTTGCTGAAATAAAAAATAACCTCAGTTTGAACTGGGGTACACAAAGAAAATCTCTGACACTGCCTTCTCTTTAGATACAGGATTTGGGTAGTAAACAGACCTTGTGAGGATGCGGGTGAATTTTTTCTTTTTTGAACAACACAAGCATGACTTTTTTTTTTTTTAAATTAAAAACACCAAGTAGCAAGTGACTAGTGAGCAAATCAGCAGCCCTGCACTTTTGCAGCAGTGTTTCAGTATTTCAGTTTATACATTTTCTGGTATGTAGCTACTGGGCATGCCTTCAGCTCTGCCCCATCTTTCCCTGATGCAGGTGTACCATCAGGCACAGCAGTAGCTCTTGCTGGGCAGGAGCAGGGTGACCATTTGGTTGCTCGGGTAGGGAATGTGAAGAAGCTCTCACAGACACACAGACACACACATACACACACACTGACCAGGGAACCCTGCCCTGGGTGCCCTGGGCTGGGCACATGCAGATGCTGGCCACCCAGCCTGCTAGTGGGCATCCTAACTTCAGTCCAGAGAGCTGCTCTCCATTTCTCTCAGTGTTTGGTTTGTATCACTTGGAACACGTAGTGCTAAACCGTTCAGGTAAGAAGTGGAGTACTGACCTCGGATGCCTTCCAGCCCTCATTAAGGGTGGATATTTGGAACAAGGTCTCAGACCCAAAGCACAAGGTAGCTCTCCCTGCCCCACTGGAGCTATCCTACATACTAGTCAAGAAAGAGAGGGTGTATAACTGTTACAAGGCAATGGGAATGCTTTTCCAGGAACTAGGATGCCCAGCTGCCAGTCCCTCCTCAAAAGTCACAAGTACATACTCTAACACAGTGTATCATGCTGGGCTCTCCTGCATATCTGGATAAGGAGAGGTCTTAGAACACACAAAAAATCAAATTCTCCCATCATCTGCTCACATCCAAACTATGGACCCACAGTACCCCGACTTTCCCCTCAGCAGTGATGTGAAACTTGCCTTTCTTCCTTTGCTTTTCTTGCTCACCCCTAAAATGCTGTGTATTGAATGCAGCCATTGAGCAGAGAAGAAAACTCAGTTTTCTTGGTTTTCATTTTGGCAAGGAAGAAGGTAGGTACCACCTGAATTTTCACCCCATCTTCTTTCCCATCCTTCTTCCCCCTTCCTATTAATTCTGAACTGGAAAAAAAAACCCATAAACAAGCAAACTCTATCCCAGCAGACTGGCCTCAGCTCCCATGTGCCCTCTCAAATAAGCTGTTTTCTATAATGAAGATTATGTACATCATGGGAGAAATTGCAGTCTACATCAAGAGGAGTTTACCACTTTTTGCTAGCTGCTGTCCTGGTCCTAATGTAAATCATGTTACCATTTTCTGGAAGGAAAGGGCATGAATCCTACAATACTGCCTGGGAGAATGATCAACATTTTATAAAATCTTCACCAAATGCGGTTCTCTTCATTTTACCCAGACATCTCTACTGTTTCAGACACCTGTCCTGTTCCAGTATTGTGGATATGGACTTCCTCAGACGTGCTGATTTACAGCTCGATCTTGGAATAAGAGAAATCAGGCCCAGGGACTTCAGATTATGCTATTTTTAACCACCAACAATTAGATGTTATGCAGTTAAGTAACAACAGGGTTGAAAAAAACTAAGAGGAATTGTAAATATATCCTAATAATTGTATTGGAGCATAGGATTTATAATTACTAAATGTGTGATAACTGCTTCCTAAATGCCCATGCTCTTTAAACAACCTAATTTATAATTTAAAAAGCTGACAACTCTTAAAGTGTTTTATTTTATCTTGTCTGAAATAATTGAAGAGTAAGTTATTGAAAACCTTTATTTTTCATTAGCCTTAAATTCAACTACAATTAATGTGCCCAATTTGATTATAAACTGCACAAATTAAACAATAAAGAGCTGTCTAATGAGAAATTAATTATGAGGAACAGAAGAGGAGCTGGGCTGGATAAAAGCAATAAGTTATGGCCTATGGCAGGATGTGTCAGGTTTTAAAGGAGACAAAGGGCTTTTTCCTCAATGTGTGCCAGTGCTGATAGGGCTCATCACAGATCAGTAGATCCAGAAGCCATAACAGCACGGTAATTGAAACTGCCAAAATCAATAGTGCTGACAACCTTAATTAAATTAAATATGTCTCTGATGAGCTCAAACAGCATGGCAGCGGACCACTTGACCCTTTCTCGGAGCCCCACTTGATAGAGTGCAGCGTGCAGCATGATGGATTTCACCCCCGAGGACCACTGGAGCCCTCGCGCTACTGTAGAAAATTGCTCCAAGAGCGATGGTCTCCCCAGAGCAACCGAAGCTTTGACTCCAAAGTGCAGCCCTGAGTTCATCGCCTGCTCTGGCTTTTGCTTTGCCTGGAAAGCACAGGGACTAGTTTGCCGAGTACAGCCTGGGGAACTTTGTCATCGTGTCAACTTTCTGCCCTTCTCCCAGCAAAAATAACAGTTTTGTTTGATAAACAGGCAAACAACTTCCATCACAGCTGGCTGGCTGAGAAGCAGTTCTGACTTTTTATTACAAGGAGCATAGCTGAGAGATCCACTTGGAATTGGGTCTAATTCAGCTCTGGTTTTTAAGTTTTATCTTTTTGAAATAAAGAGATTGGGCTGAGACATCCTGGAATTATCTGAAAGATTGTTGTGTGATTATAATGGAGAAAAAATGAACTATAAATGGGCAGGAGACAAAGAAGCATTCTTGTTGCTTAAACCACAGGGCTGGAATCTCAGTTCAGCTGTACAGTCAGCAGTTGTTTTTCTCACTAGGAAATTGCATGAGTAAATATTTTTGCAGAGTGCTGTTCTCTTGACCATGTAGTGCTGACTTCCTAAACAACATGAAATAATTGTACCTTTAAGTTTTCAAAATGTTTATGTCAGCATTAACAAACTGTTCCTTCATTATAAGCCTGTCAAAGATCAGAGGCTTAGATTATTGAAGTAGATTCCTTTCAAATGCTGAAGTTGTTGCTGTGACAACAGGGGGAGAGAAGAGATTGTTTGAGGTGGACAAACTGTGGGTTTTCCATACCAAAAGGTTTTAAATAATCCCCCTCCCTGTTTAGAAAAAATACCTCAGTCACAGTAAACACTCTCCAGCTAAGCATAAAGGTCTCAGAAAGGCAAAACATTGTGTCTAAAATCCTATGGGTTTAAATCATGCTGTTGAGGTTCACATATATATGAATTAGGCTAATCTTAAATAAATGTGATCCACAAACTGTAATTCTCTTCCATGTATAACATTTTATGAAAGACACCTATTCAATATATTTTGGAGCATTGCTATTCTGCTAGGAACTTGGGCAGAATTTATGACACTGGAAAAATTACACAAAAGACGATATCCTTGAATCACGAGCAGGCCCTCCCTCCCTCGTAGTGCCATTTATGGCATTGCTAATTTAAATGTGGTTCTGTGTCAGGCAAACTGTTTTATAGCAGCCTCTAATCCAGCCTTAAAAACTTTGTAATCCAGTGCGTAAGAAAGCAGTTTGCAGGGAGTGGAAGTAAAGTTTGAGTTTGTATTTTGGAAATGTCTAAGCCCAACTTTTCTGTCTTTTTCCCTTTTTCACCTTTTCCTTCTCTTTTTTACTTTCTTTTTTTTTTCATTCTTCTTCACCTTCCCCTTCTCATTTTTGTTCCCCTTCCCATTCCTCCTCCCCTTACCCTTCCTTTCCCCTTTCCTTTTTTAACTTTAAGTTACATAAAAATAAAAATGACCTTTTTATGCTCTTAGTGCTGTGTATTTTTCTCATTATTATTAGTGGAGTGTTATAACACTGTAGGGTTCAGACAGATGCCAAATTCCCCATAAAAATCTCTAGGGGCTGGTACAACCTCTGCCTTTGAAAGCTACTTGCCTTTCAGTGACAGCATCAAATAATTACAAATTATTAGTAAAAAATGTTAGTTACAGTATCAGCAGTAAAAAATGCCTTTACCCTCACTTCTTAAAGCAGAATGAAGAACCTTTTTTGCCTATGATAGAGCTGCTAACATCGCTGGGTTATGAAGGGAAAAAAGAGCTTCTAGAGCGAAAGGGACTTCCCAGAGGGTGAAATGGAGCAGAAACTTCTCATGTACAGAACGAGAGCTATTTTGTCTCTAGAAGAACAGCAGAGTGGAAGACAGCCAAGAGGGTTACTCACCCTCAGTGGGAGGCCAAAAAACCATTGAAGCACGGCTCCTGCTTGAGTGTCTCCTTCACCTTCCATGGCAGTGTTGGTTTTTTGGCCAGCTGACTGATTGCCTGAAACACATACTGCTAGCCTCATCTGATCCCCTAGGGTTCTCACCATTTTCTGCCTTCTCCTTTAACTTTCTTTTTACCACTCTTTTCCTATTGTATCTGAGCCCCAATAGATGCTTTTGCCCCACCATACTGGGTGGTGAGTGTAAGGTAGATGACTCCTTTGCTAAAGAAGGTACTGTTGGGATGTGCAGTGGCAGTGGAGCTTGGGGGAGCATATGCAGCCAGCACAACCACTCATCTTCCCAGTGTCACTGATGCTACAAACCAGTAGATTTTTACTGCCTGAAAAACAATTTACTGAGCAGGACACTTGGGATACGCGGCTTTTGTCACACTGACAAGGCATGGGAGGAGGGTGAGGAGCTGAGCCCACCAGTGGCTTTTACTTAAGTCCCTCTGCTAGGAGACAGGTTCCCTGATGCTTGGTGGAAAGAGCATGGTCCAACACAATGCATCCTTACTGCACCAGATCCCACCACGTCAGTGAGCTGCCTCAGCTGCCCTTCCCTTGGACGCGGTGAAAGCACAGTTCCTTGGACACCATGAGAGGATCTTAAGTGTGGAGAAAAGGCTGCTGGATGTTTCTGGAAGGACTCATGATGTTAGTCGAAGTCTCAAGGCTCGGATCAGAGAGCAGTCAAATTTGCATTTTTCTGGAAAGTCTGAGCTGACAAAACATGAATTTAAAAGCTTCAGCCCTTGAGGTTTTGTGTTTTTACTTTCTCTTGACCAGTACATCTGTAGCAAGCCAAACATTCAAGCTCACTCTTGTTGGGAAAACAGTTTTAAATAAGTGATTCTTAATCTGCTTATTCAAGATAGAGATATGCTCTGGAGCCAAACTTTTCTGAATGTTCTGTTATTTTTGGCCACCCATATTGTATCTCTCTAATCTTAAAGAACCCAAAGAATTTACTTGTTGCCAAAGAAACACTTTATGTTCAGGAGAGATCTCTTTAGCTAAAGGCACCTTCATCATTCAGTTTTCAACCCTCCATTCTGACTGTGGCAGCTGACCCCTCGGTGACCACAGAGGGTGGCCCTTGCCACCAAGACTGGGATATATAAACCCTCTACTTGAAAGCAAAAACATAGAGCAACATAAAGGTTTTGAATTGAATCTCAGTTTGCGTATTCTCCTTATAATTTGTCTTTTATCTCTTGCATTGTTCTCTGTACTCTGAAGCTTCTGATTAATCTTGAGTGATGTGTCTGAGCTAGACTTGTGTCACCAGCCTTTACAGCGGGGAAGAAAACTAAGATAGAAAGACAGATAGCTCGGAAGGAGCAATTTGTATAAGGAGGAGAGTCACATTGATCATGTCATAACGTTACTACCAGTTACATGGACACTTCAGCTCCAAGCAGAAAAGATTCATTTCCACATAAGAGCCTTGACTTGAATAGCCATAGAGAGTAAAAGCCATGCAAAATAATTTCCAAGAAGTACAGTTGCAATTAAAAAAAAAAAAGGAAAGAAGAAATTCTGAAAGAGTGCATGGAACATCTTCTACAAAGCTTATATAGGGAAGGGGTTTCTGTGTGATTAAAAAAGAAGACGCTGTGAGGACTGTAGATCCAGGTGATGGCACTAAAGCAAGTGCAAGTATATTATTGCACATCCCCTTTCATAAATATTCCAGCTGCATCTGGCCTTGCCAAAGTCACTTCATGCTCCCCAAAACTCATCCCTGCCTTGATACCAGCAAAATCTGAGCAATGGCTGGCAGCTGGTATTTCAGGTGCTGTTTACTGACTTCAATCACCCCGTGTTGGCTGTTGTATTTATCTTACCCACGAGCCTGTAATCTAATTATATATGGTCTATGTTCTACTTGAACAGGACCAAGTTTCTGAGTTATTTATTTTCAAATTAGGGCTTTTTATTTGCAGTCAGTGTTTGAATATATTCAAGTTTTGGGTCCAGCTGCATGAAAAGTGAAAATTTCATCATTAAGTACGATGACCCATTAGCATTCCACTCCAAGAAAAATATGGTAGGAAGTACAGCTTTAGGTGCTGAAAGCAAATTGTGTAGTTGGAAGGGTGAATTTGTATTCTTAATGCATCTGAAAGAGGTGCTTCTGTATCACACACTGTATGTCATCAGGCTGAATCCATCTTCAATATAGTCACAACTCCTTTGTAGACTTCTAATAGATTGCATTTCTCTTGTGTTCCAACATTAAAAAAATTAATACCAACTCTTTTTTTCCTGAAAAAATTACTGTATTTTATTGAAGAATACCATGATGCTTGATTATTTATTGTTTTGCTTTATAATAATGAAATGCACAATTATTTTTTTTCAAAAGGCAGAACTGAAATTTTTTTTTTAATATATTTCTTCCTTTTCTGCTTTGAAATTGCTAAATAGAAATGGCAGGATTATTAATAGTCTTCTGCTATTGCTAAGATATGCTTTTGTTTCACTGTTCCTAAATAAAGCTTATTACTGTCTTTAATTTTGTCCACATAGAGACAAAGTTAAATAATGTCACTTTTGTCTTTTCATTCATTTTGATTTAAATTCTAAAAACTTTTGGTGACTTGATAGTATCTGTTGACAACAGAGAAATGTAATGAACTGTGAATGCCCTAAAGCATTCACCTTCAAAATTTAGAATAACATGAGTTCACACTGAAGGACATTTTATTGCCTTATTATTATACTATTACGGGAAATAGTCCTAGAAGGAATGGGAATATTAAGAAATTATTGTTCATTTGAGTCATAGGTCAAATCAGAGGCCTTATTGCAAATGTATAGAAATTATCTTTACAGCTCCTAGAAGGTTAGATGGAGTTCAAGGCCAAGCATTCATACAACTGAGAAAGGTCAAATTATACATATGATAATACTTGGTGACAACAAAGCCAAAGGTCAAGTCTGAGGCATTATTGTGGCACATACAGAGAAAATTACCATTCAGATATCACATGGCATTCCTGCTGGCTATGGGGCCAGATTCTCATCTTGGTTCTGCTGTTGCAAAATGAAAGATCTCAGTTAAACACCTGTGCATTTGAAAGACTGAGTTTATTCTTGAATCTTTAGCCATAGTTCAATGAAGTTTCCAGTAGAGAAAGTAAACAAGTTCCTCTTGATGCTCTGCCATTTCCATATTTTAAGATGTATAGACTTCTTTTCAGTAGATAAATTGTCTCCAAGAATTTCCTTTTTGTTACTGCAATATTTATGCATCCTGAATTCCTAGACCAAAAATTACCAAAGCACACTCTTGCAAAATCTATACAATTAGTAAGAAAATTGTGCATTGTGAGTTACAAGAAAAGTAGAGATATGCTTGCTTACTTTTTGTTGCACATTTTAGACAACTGATTTTTTAAATATGTTGCAAACAGTTTTTTGTCTACTATCAGAGTGAAACTTTTGAGTAGACTCATTTTGAAAAAGTTTAATTTAGAGTTTACTGTCTTAGATAAGTGAAAAAATGAATGAATGAATGAATGATTTTTTAAAGCATTTTTTCTTCTAAGTTGTTTACAATCCCCTGAAAATTGCCCACTTAAGAAACTAGTTGTAGAATTTAAGGGAAAAAAAATCAGCTTTTAGAGCAAACCTTCTTTTCTTTGTTGTAGTAAAAATGTTGTGTCAGCATAGATCAAATAAAATGGTCTTCCACAAATCAATAGGAGAAAAATGCTAATGACGCAGAGTTATGCATCAGAGAAATTACTGTTTGGGAGCATACTCGAATAGTGGGATAACTTGTATATTTACTCTAATACACTGCTCTTGACAAATGGCAACAATGTAACATTATCTCTAGTGATACAGCTAATAAAGACACAGAACCGTAATGCAAAGAAAAAATTACCTCCGTGTGCTTTTTTTTTTTTTGTCATGTTCTGTATATGATACCAGACTGTAAATGTTTAATAATACTAATAATACAATATTAATAAATGTTTCTGTAAAACAGAAACTGATTCCATATTAATTAACTTGTCATTTATTTAAATGTATTTCTCATTAAACTGGGGAAAGTCTCAACAAAACAGCTAAAGGCAGAAAGAAAAATGTGTCATTTTGCTGCATGCCTGTTTGAATGTATACTCTTACTACCTAAAATTGCTGCACAGAGATGAATATTCAGAATCAGTTAAAAAAGTAATGTCTGCTATATGTTGTATGTGAAGAAACTATGGTTTCAGAACAAAGTAAGCTACTATTTTTCGTGTATGCATATATACACATATGCACAAACCAATGCAAATTATGTCAAAATTTGTTTGAGTCACTTGTTCTATTTTTAGTCATTGCAGTAACAGTAAAATATGCTTGACCAGAAATTCAAAGAGATTTTCAAATAGTGGAAAAAGTTGCAGCACTAATAAAGTTCAATCTGGCACTGTGTATTGTGAATGGCTTCAGCAGCACCCATCCCATCTTATGCCAGAGAATGCTATCTTGTTTAATATTTAGCTGCAGTATCAGTTGAATTTTATGAGGATGAGCCTTCTGTTCCGTTCTTTATGAATGTTTTTCCAATCCACTGCATAGCATCAGCTGGTCCCTGTGTTCTTGTGGTGCTGTATAATTATACAGAGGCAATGGTGATACAAAACCACCCAGCAATTCTGGTACAGGGTGGCATCAAGAATCTTACTGACAGTATGAACCCATGTAGTGGTTTTCTGTGGCTTGGTTTTGGTAGCGGGGGGGGCTACAGGGATGGCTTCTGTTAGAAGCTGCTGGAAGCTTCCCCTTTTCCGTGGAGCCAATACCAGCCGGCCCCAGGATGGACTTCCTGCCACTGGCCAAGGCTGAGCCAATTAGGAGTAATAGTAATGCCTCTGTGATAACATATTTAAGAAAAGGAGATAGTTGCAAAGAAGAAAGTTCCTACCAGGGAAGAGTGGAGTGAGAACATGGGAACAACAAGGTAGACACCAAGGTCAGTGCATAAGGAGGGCAGGAGGTGCTCCAGGTGCCGGACCTTAGGCCCCTGCAGCCCGTGGTGCAGCCCATGGGGGAGCAGCTGTGCCCCTGCAGCCCATGGAGGACCATCCGGGTGCAGAGACCCACCTGCAGCCCATGGAGGAGCCCATGCTGGAGCAGGTGGATGCATGAAGGAGGCTGTGATCCCATGGGAGGCCCAGGGTGGAGCGTGGTCCTACCTGCTGCCCATGGAGAGGGAAGCCCATGCTGGAGCAGGTTTTCCCTGGGTAGGACTTGTGGCCCCTGTCAGGGACCCACGTTGGTACAACTCATTCATGAAGGACTGCACCCCACGGAGGAGTGACCCACGGGACAGCAGTTGGGGAAGAACTGCTGCCCGAGTGATGGACTCACACTGGATAGGTCCATCAAGGACTGTCTCCTGTGGGAGGGACCCCGCGGGAGCAGTGGAAGGACTCCTCTACTTGAGCAGCGGCAGAAACAACTGACCACAACCACCATTCCCTGTCCCCCTGCACTGCTGGGGGGGAGGAGGGAAAGCATGGAAGGAAGGAGGGGTGGAGGGAAGGTGTTTTTAAGACTGTTTTATGTCTCACTCTTTGGCTCTGATCCTGTTAGTAATAAATATAAGTACTATCCCCACTTTGAGTCTTATTTTGCCCATGAAGATAATCAGTCACTGACCTCTCCCAGCTGTTATCTCTACTCATGAACTCTTAGTTGTTTTTTTTCTCTCCTCTGTCCAATTGCAGAGGGAGAGTGAGAGAGTGGCTTTAGTGGGTACCTGGTATCTAGCCAGGGTCAACCCACTACAAAATCACATGGGATGCATCACTCTTGGAGTAGGAGTGTAGCTTTTATATACAATACTTAGTGTTTCTTTGGGGAGGGAATTTGTACTGCTCAAGTAAAAAAATTCTCTCTGGAGATTTTAATTGTTAGACATGTAAAGGAAGATTTACAAAACAAAAAGGTTGTCACAAACATAAGTTCAAGTGTTCAGCACCTGAAAACTATTTTCTTTCCCTGACTAAAGACTTGCCAGCTCTGCTGTTTGTACCTTGAATCCTTTTTAAACCTATCTGTTGCTATTGATAGACACTATGGGAATATCAGCCATCATTTATTTTGAGTGCTCACAAGAAATATTAGGGAATATGATGCAAGTGCAGCTTTACACTGCAGAGGCAGTATCTTGTGATTTTTACATCAAGGAACCTTTGCTGACTGAACTCTGTGCTGTAGGTTGACAACACCATGTCAGTCTGCCAATGGTTATTGCAGTCTAAGTTATACCTCCAGCTTTGGTTTGGTTTACTTCAGTTTCAAATACTGAGCCAACCTAGTAATAAGTTACTTGAGCAATTGCTCTGTTTTCATAGTGTATTGGTTCAAATGACTCAGCACTTGACCATCTTCTCCTCTGGTTTTTGCTGAAGAAGCACCCCAGCCACCAGCTGGTGGTGTTGGCATGCACAAATGTCAAAAGCCCTTGGAATGTGAAAATTGTTAATAATCCCAAGGATTTTTAATTTCCCTGGAGGAACAAAATTTGGATATGATTATCTATTCAAATTCCAACTCTGCCCCTTCAAATGTACCTCAAGTTTAAACCGGATTTTCAGCAGGATTCTCCCTCAGTTCCAGACCTCACTGTTCCTGGTTGTTTCCCAGTATGAGCATCCTCCTCTCTCTTAGCCTGTCTTCCAAAACAGACCAGGAACAGGGAGAGAGATCAAGGCAGTAAACCAATTCAAATGACCCTGCTTCCCCCGGGTCCGAGCAGCCTCCCAGGGACAGCTCCCAGGAGCCGTCCTTGCTCCTGGCCTCCCTGCTCAATGCGGAAGGAGGGCGAGACAGCCGAACACTCAGCGGTGGGCGGCCGGTGAGCACGGCTGCATCGAGGGACCCTTGTGGGGGACCTGTGCACGGTGGCGGCTCAGTCGAGGGCTTCCCCTCCATCAGTGGTGACGCCCGCAGCAGCCCACGCAGTCCCCGCTCCCGGCCGGCCCCGCCGCAGCGCTGGCGCAGCTGTTTGTGCAGCTGTGCGGCCGGCCAGATGGCAGATGTGATTCTGGCTGGAAAGAAAAACATGCTGCTTTTTGGAGGGTGTTTTTAACATACTTTTTTCCAGCCAGATCAATTCGCTGATCCAGTTCACTGCACAGGCACAGAGAGCTGTGCTTGGGCAGCTGCAGGACAGCAGGATAGGTGAACAAACAGCCTCTGCCCTTAGCACTTTGTACCACTGGAGATACACTCATGGGACTGACACTGCCATTTGATAAGCATTTAAACCGACTCTCAGAAAGGCAATCGTTCTCCTGACTTCTCTTTCTTCCCCTTATGCACATTTCCAACTCCCACTGTCACCAAGCATGGAGGTGCTTCCTTGGCAGAGCTGCACAAGCCCTTTCCGTAGCAGTAGGATGGGCAGCACAGGGAAGGTGAGGAAGCGTAAGGTCTCTGCCCAATGTTCCCTGGCAGATGTGCCTCCCACTGTGTAAACTAGAAATAATGGGCATTACTGAAGAAAGTGAAGATACTCCTATTGACCAGTACAACTCAGAATTTTCACAGACTAACTTCTCTAGCAAAGACTTGGAATATTGATAAAATATGTTAGCTCTGCTCTCTTGCAGTGTCTGAGGTGTTTGATCTGCTGCCATCAGAAGCTGAGAAGAGCTAGTGATTTGTGAAGAGCACTTTTGTGCAATGTGGACCATTGGTTCCAGTGCCACCACAGTGGGGGACAGTCTTTCCCATATTGAGTGACTGTCCTTCCCATGAGGGATGAGCTGCCACCTGTGGCCGGATCATCATGAGAGGCAGCCTGGCTCGCTCTTGCAGTGGCACCAGCAAAGACAATGTCAAACTGTCCCCTGCACACTGCTGCCCTACTAGATTGCCTGTTTTGTCTAAACCTGAAGTCACCTGTTTCAGAAACAATATTGTCAGGCATTTGCCATAAAGAATATCCTCTTCCAAATCAACCTAGCTACTTCACTGCCAGTCCAGTGTTTTTGTGAGTGGTTTCCTGGCCTGAAAGCTTGGGAAGAAAATGGCTCTGTCTGACCTTGCTATGGGGCCAGGAAGCTGTGGGTGATGTTTTGTAGTGCAGACTTGTTCAGTGGCAATAAAATCAGCTAAAATCAGTGCAGACTTTAAAACAGGTTAGAATGAAATCCAAATCAAACCCAGGCAGAGCTTTGCTTCTCTTCTCAGATATAATTATAGTTATAAAATAATTATAATTATAAAGTAATTATAAAGTCATGATGTGATACCAGACCTTACCCAACACTTAGTTTTCAGCTTCCTTTGAAACCAGTGACTCAAAAACATCCTGGGTAGAGCTGAGATGTTGGCTTGAGATGAGTAGTGATTCAGGCTTTCTGCACACTTCGAGGCTAGGTATTGAAATACTTTACAGAGACCTCAATACTCAGGAGATATTAAACATCTGCTGCCAGAAACTTTATGCTCTGTAGTATAGATCAAGTCAGGTTCCCAAAATCAAAGTGCCGCCAAAATTACCCATGGATTAGAGAAAAGAAAAGGTTGGTTTTGAACAGCAAACAGTAAATCTCATGTAAATGTAACAGAGAGAAACAAAAAATGCCTTTTTTTCCTGACTACTCTCATTTATTTCATGTGAAGAATTAATATTCTGCCTATATTTTAAGTCCAATTTACCTGTTTTTAAGACTAATAAATATTCAGTAAAGATATCTGAAAGCTCTCTCCGTCTTCCCCTAAATGAGTATTTTGAAAGAGGCTTATCCTATATCTAGTGAATTCTAATCCCTGTGAGCTAAACTTTGGGAGTGAGCGAGGAATGTAGGTAGAAAGCTTTTCTCTTTCAAAGTCGAAGGGTAATAGCACGTCCTTTCTATTCCAAAGTCAGAGTGAAGACAAGTTCCTCTTGATGAAAGCGCCACAGTTAATCCGTCTCAGGATTGGTGTCTCCATGTAGCACCCTGGGGAACTAGAATAAAAAGAAGTGGTTTTTGCCTGGTGAGCTGTAGAGTTACAGTGCAGGAAAATCCTTGTTGTACAGTATGCTATATTGTTTCGCTAATGTATTTTTTCTGTGCTCTGAATGAAGCGCTTATATGCAGGGAAATTGGCTTTGAGGCAGCGGATGAAATCGTAATGGTGTCAGTGATCTGCCTTGCAGCAGAACAAGTGATCAGCTGATGGATCATGTTAAACCACAGAGGGCTGGATCCCGCAACTGTTTCTCATGGCAGCAAACCCATAAACGTTGTGAGCTGTTCCATTAACATCTGTGAGTCTGCTCCCAGAAAGGAGGATAATTCCAACACAGTTATTAAAGCATCAGGTCCCGTTCTCATTGATTAATTAGGATCATTTGTTGAAGAGGCTAAGCCTTTATTTTCCTACTGACGTATTTTTAATTACATTTCAAAATGCTCCCAAACCCCACATATTTCAATTAATTCCATTTTTGAAAATGTTCAGTATGAAAAAAGACAAGGTTGGCTTCCTTGGTGGAAGTTGTCTGATAGTGATTTTTCTCCCTTTTTTCTGTTACATTCTTCAAACAAGCTGCTTTTGAGAGTGGGAGCTGATTTTATTTACACACTGAACATAAAAAATATTTATTAATGATGTAGTTATGGGATGATTTGGATTGTAAGGGACCTTTAAAGATCATCTAGTTCCAGCCCCCTGCCATGGACAGCGATGTGCTACAGAGTGATGCAGTGCTTAAAAGGTCCCTACTCAACACACAGGACCATGGCGCTACACACACAACAGGAGAGTTGCCTTTCACAGATTTAATCACTTTATTGCTTGATGTTTTAATTCCTCTCAACTTCAAGCTGATATTCCGTTGTGATTTTTTGTTGTTTGTTACTTCCTATTACAGAGCTGTTCAGATGTAAGGAGTGAGACAGAATTACAGTTTTAAAAGGCTTAATTGCCACAAGGTATTTGTGTGGTCAGAGGATAAACAATAGCCAGGCTGTTTCTTCCAACTTCAGAAAAACATTTTCTTTGAATACTCTCTTTTGCTTTCTGAAGAGTCACCATTATATCTAAACCCAGACCATATACAAAAAGCTCAATGATAGATGATGAAAGATGTTCACGATGCAATTCTCAGCAAGTAATGGGAAAGTACTTCATCAGTGTTCACTATTAATCAGCTTAATCTGGCCTTGCAAGTGGTGTGATAGGGTTTCCAGTCAGCTGATGCCATGTATAATCATACTTCATGTGAGGTGCAGACTGTCAATACAAACTGATTCCTTGCACAGCACATATGGCACATGCAATCCCAAATTAGTAGTCAGCTTTAACTAACTATCCTTAAATCAATTCACATCCTATAAAGTGCTTGTGAGAGCATCAATACACTATAAGCAAGGCCATGGTTTTGCGTGTTACAGGCTTATGGAAAGGCTGCTGTTTGACTTACCACTTGATGCTTCAAGGAAACATCAGTTGCTGGCCAATCTTTTCTACCTTTCCTTCACCTTTAAGAATCCCATTTTCCCAGCTTTTCCATTAAATTCTTAGACTAGCATTCATTCTGATGTCAGGGAAAGTTAAGTGGCTTAATTTGTTCTAAAAATGGGGAATTTCCTCTTGTTCTGAGCTTGTCTTGGTAAACCTGGCTCCATCTCAGAAATATTAATGTTCTCTATTTTGCAGACCTCATCACATTCACCATTCAAAAGAGCACTCCGTGTGACGGGTGGTGAAATCAGCTGCTCTTACATTTCGTTACTATAATAGAGCTGTTAAAGCAATTCCTTTACTTTCTGTTCAAAGTTTTTTCTATCCTCTAGAGCAGAAATTTTACTGAAAAAAAAAAGTTTTTACAACTCCATTTATAGATGCCAATGAGCTGTTGTAATATGCAATACATTTATTTTTATCACATACATTATCCCAAAGACACATTTGTTCTCACTCTCACCTGACAATTACTTGCTATACATTTATTTTTTTAGTAATAGTGTCCTCATCATCTTCTTATGACTGTTATTCCAGGCTGATTCTCAACTTGCGTAAATACAATTGAGGGGGAGCAGTTAATAATGTTTTAGGGTCAAACCCTTGGTGTTTCTGAGGATCTCAAAGTGATGGGAAAGTGTTTACTCGTTTTGCTGAAGAAATATTCTAACTTTTTCTAAGGTGCTCAGGTCTGAGAGTATTTGACTATCCCCTCACATAATGTACTGAGATAAGCAAAAAATTCACAGTTATGTGAATTTAATTAATTGATTAAATATTATCAATAGCATAGTTGAAGGGAATGAATAATGTGTTTTTTATTATTTGTCTAACCTTTAAGACTCCCCAAAATAGGAAAATACGACTATCAGGCCTTTAGAGGTCAAATTTTTATGCTTCTAGCCTCAAGTCTATTCATTTCCTTTTTTTTTCTGCAAATGGGAACTGCTATGAGAACAAAAAATTGACTTGAATTGACTTCTATATTCTGGCATGTGTTATGAAAGCACCGTCATATTCCATTTTTATCAATTCTTTTGGTTAAAAAGCATCTATTTGACTGGTAATTAGCACGCCTGTGTCTTTACAGAGTCTCAGTCTTGAAGCAATATATGAAATGTCAAGGAGGTAAAGGCAAAGGTTAAAGATGCTTGGTGTCTCTCAGTTAAAACAGTGCCAGAATAAGTTTTGTATCTTATTGAAGAGGAGTTTTCTATTTCTTTCATGGCAGCTGTTTTTCTTTTTTTTTTTTTTTTTTTCATGACTCTGCATGCATTAGTCTCCTACAGGGCAAATTGCTTTATTTAACATGCCACAGAAAGCTACTGCTGTTGCATCAGGGAGATGGAATGCTTCTCTTAAACTGTAATGCCAATAATTGCCTTTGGACTTCCACACAAAGAAAGTTTTGGTCTTCAAACTGTCTGGAAGGGTTTGTCTGTAATTGCTGTAATGTACAATCACTCCTAGAATGAAAAGGAAAATGACATATATTTAGAAAGTTCAATAAGAACAGTGCAAACAAGCAACTCTATTATCCAAGACGGTGAATGAGCCCCATGTTCTGAGGCTGAGCCTCAGAAATTGTTTTATTGCACATGGTGAGCAGACACACTAGTTAATATAAAAGTATAATGAAAGCAGTTGGAGTAACCACAAGAACACCCTCTGAAGCATCCACGTTTGGTTAAACATATTTGTCTAAATTCATACCAGGCAGCTGGGCTGACAGATTATTTATGTCTGGATTCTTCCCCTCCATGCTGATTTGCAGCAGAATAGGTATAACCCATCTACACACTTTGACCTTAGGGGAAATAAAAAAGCAAAATAATACACATTTTCTAAGTTTGAAAGCTGTTAAAACTCTAGATGCACTTTCTGAGAGATACTTTGGCCAAATCTCTTAATGTTTTTTAAGTTGCTTCATGAGTTTGACTCACTTCCCAGCATAGTCAGCCACGGCCCTGCCAATGCCCTGCAAACCCAAAACCTGTAGGTCTTTAGCTGCCTGCACTGTCACAATAAGAAAAGCAGAGAAGGAAGTTTCTGGTATGGATATAACGGAATTGTAACCTAAAATATTCACTATGGTTTAAAAGGATTTATTATGACTCCTTCTGAGCAGTGGGAAGTTGGCTCACTGATCAGCTACAGCGTGGGTAGATCTTACCAGGCTCGATTTATTGGAGTTAAAAGCTGGGGATGATGGAGACTTCTCTCCCAATACCATGTAGATGCAAGAATAAGTGGAAACTCCAAAAGGCGGAAGAAACAATTCAACATTTTTATCTGAAAACCTTCACAGGCCATGAGAAAAGTTGTTAAAACTCTCAGCAAAATAACCTCCTGGGCAGGGAACAAAATTGTGGATCAGATGTTTGCATACAACTTCTACTATTCCCTTATCTTCTATATACACACTAATGATTTTCCTGTCATCCTATTCATTGCTAAGAAAAAAAGTAACTGTGTTGTCATAAATGACAAGCTATCTTCAAATATAAAATAATTGGGTGAAGCACATAAATTCCAAGATAGAGATTGATCATGTCTTTTCATGAAAAATGTTCTTAGTATTGAAGATAAAGAGAAAAAATATAAAAAAAATAATTCACAACACGTCAAGATATTTCTGACAGTATCGAGATATTTATTAGGTTTTTTGCCATGTTCCTCCAAACCTTATTTAGAATTAATTTTTTTTTAAATGGTTATTACCTCAGTGTGTGTGTAAGTGAGACTAGCTAATGACTACTCCTCCTGCTAAGTAAAGTTTCATTTCTGTATATTTTCTGTATTCACTAAATCAAAGCACTAAAAGCAAAATATATTCTTAGGGATATCTAGATATAAATCCTTCTACACTGAACTTGCATCTATAAACCAATATCTTTTACTGGTCCTTCTGCAGGTGTGTGATGGGGATTTGTGTTGTAAAAAAAGATTCTGAAGACCACGGTATACAATATAGCTGCACTGCCATTTGTATTATGAAAGACATTACAGTAGTCTGTGTAAAAGTATTTCAGGCCTCAGTTTGAGGAGGCATTGCACGAGTACATTACATTGGGAGAGTTGCAACTTGAAATACATTTGTGGGAATGCTGTAGTTCGTATCTAACTGTATTATTGAAATCATGACTTAGCTAGATCAGAAACTGCAAATGTCATCTTCTCTTTGCTTCTTTATTTGCTTGGATTAAGCTTGTCCTGCTGCACAGATTTCCTGCAAAAGGATATGGAGTAGCAGGTTATAAGCATTTTTATAGTTCAGTTCCCCCTACTTCCCACTTTGCAGTTCCCTTCCCCAGTCTCTGCTATTGTCTGGTCCTGTTACTCAACTACATCTCAGGATCCTCAACCCCACAGCCAGAAGAGCCCTCAACCTCGTCCAGTGTTTATTGATAATAAGCCAAGTGTTTTGGCAACTGATAAGGCTCATTGTGGTTTCTGTGAATTATGCTGCAGATAACTCTTCTTGCATTTTTGTCTGGCTAAGTGTCCATGAGGTACAGGGTCAGACAGCAACTAGCGGCTTTGAAACATGTTTTCTGTTTCAGTGCTTGTAAACATCAGTGTCAGTGTGATCTCTGATAGAGGGACTGTCCTAGCAGAGTGTATTTGGGGTCTCATTACAGTAATGACACTGAAATCTAAGCATGGTGCGCTCCTTAATTATCTGAATTGTGAAAGATGCACGCAGAAATGAAAGTTATGCTGCAGGAGGAAGGGCCTAGGTTGTTGCAAACTTAATCAGATGAGAAGGAGGAATTTTAATTTAAAATTTCCCTTGGCATATGAAAAAATATTAAAATCTTCAATTTGTTCAAATATAAAATTGAGTTTCATTTTTTAGTTACTCTTACATTTAAAAAGTGACAAGTGTTAAAAAGTAGTTATAAATA
Source organism: Manacus vitellinus (assembly GCF_001715985.3). Classification (NCBI taxonomy): domain Eukaryota; kingdom Metazoa; phylum Chordata; class Aves; order Passeriformes; family Pipridae; genus Manacus; species Manacus vitellinus. Next base: position 7,122,442 of record NW_021938789.1, on the reverse strand, counting down.
TAAAAAAATATTCTGATTGTCTTTTGAATTAGAGAGGAGTTTGAAAAAAAATAAGCCAATTTGATAACATTTGATTTTTTCTTATCCAAGCGTACATTTTTCAGTGAAAAAAATCTTTCAGACAGCAGCTAGATCAGAGGGCTCAGAGGACTATTACCATATATGGTCCTTTTCAGCTCAGTTTCCTTATAAAAAATAAATCAGTACCATCTACATTTCCTTTTTCCTCTTCCCCTGCGAAAACAAACCTATAGCATATCTGTATGAATCTCCTCATTTTTTCTTTTCAGTGTTCTCCTCAGCCCATCTGGCCCTGTCACAAGCTCTCCTTGTATCTGTATCCTCCCTTCATTTCCTCAAACCCTGCACCCCAAATTTCTCTAAGCCCTTCATCCCTCCTTCTAGCCACCCTGCTCCTCCATTCAAACAAGGCATTGGGGAGAGCAGAAGAACAGAAAAGAGCAAGGCAAGCTTGAAAAACTTGAAATATTATACATCTACAGGGTATTCCAAAAGGGCCAAATTTTCATGTGGTTTAAACTGGGAAAATTCTGCTGACACAATAACATTAGCACTAATTTAGAAGTTTTCCTATTACGGTTCAAAATGCCTCCCATTTGAGATGTGGACTGCATGTGTATGTGCAGGAGAGAAGAAAACAAAATCTGGAACGATGAAGGTTGTTGGTGTTTCTCTCTGAAACATAGCAAAGTCTAACATTGCCAACATGGAACATTGGGTTTAGGTTTCACCTGAAAAAGCCACTAATTATTTTACTGTACAAAAACCCTGACCACAAATAACTGTATTTGCCATGAAAGGACAATATATCAAACCAGAACAGAAAGTTCCAGGCCTGGTATATAGCTTTAGTCCACTCTTAAAGCAAGTCTTGGTGCATCCTGACTTACGGTGGTGTGCCTGGCACCTGCATGAAATCAGCTGCTGGGCACGGCTATATCCACCTGATAGTTTTGCTAAGCCTCTGTCTCTCACATTCATTGTATTTGCCTGTATAGCAGGTTTTGCTGTATCCAGTGGAGAGGAGAGCAGACTTGCTCTAGACTTGGCAATCAGTCACACTATAGACCTAAAAACACTTAACTAGAGATCATACAGTGACTTGTGAAATAATTTCTTCAACTCATGTGTTCCAAAAATATACATTTTCCCTCCTGTTTGCCTCTTGATTTACTAAAAATTCTTAAGCCCCTTTTACTTCTTTCCTATGATTTTACTACAAAATATTCAACATTTTGCAAGACTGCACCCATATTTGAAAATTTTCTTCCCACCAGCTCCCTGCCCCTCCCCAAATTGACACAGATCAAAGCTGATGAAAGAGTAGCAGTGGTAGTTCCACTGCTTGGTTAGGCACTCTGATCTGCTAAATTCTAGATGTAGAGCAAAGGAATCTAAAAAAAAATATTCCAAAGAGTGGTTCTCAGACAGCTCTTTTGTCTGGGGATCATATACTTGACACCATGCCTTATGTGGAATGCACATCAAATCACCTGGAGACTCCACATCAATGGTAGTTATGTGCATGCATGTACCACAAAGAGAATAGACCCTTAAACCAGTTGGGTGCATGAGACAAAAAAAAATAAAAGAAAAAAAGAAGGAAGTCTAAAGAGTGTGAATCTGGAGAAGTACATCAACTTTTTCTTTTAATTTACCTCTCTGCTCTACCTTATGCCATTTTTTGCTGTTATTTTTAATGTTTTAATGGACGGATTTAAAAAAAAAAAGGGACTTTCCCAGTGCAGTCAGAGTTTTATTTTATAAGGTTCTGTCCTTAATGTAACACATCTGTGTTATCTGATCCAAGAGTGCCCATAGGATAGAGGGCCAGATTCTTAGCTCCCATGCACTTCTCTTGTAAGACTTCAAGGGGGTTACACTAACTGCAACAAGTCCATGACTTGCTCTTGTTTATTGTTGAACTCTTAAGTGTTACCATATTTTTCCTTTAATAGTTACTGAAGTTACAGTTACCAAGTACTACTCAGATAAAATTATTTCCTCTGTGCTGAGCTGATTTTTGCTCCAGACTGGCATTTACTCATTTCAGGGAGGTTTTGCTATCACAGTGAACAGGACCAAAACAAGACTCTTATAGGAGTTAACGGACTTCAGTAGTTAGAGAAAGGAGTTTTGTAGCTCAGAACTGAGTCCCAGCTTAAGGTCCATTTGTCACTTTCAATCTAGGAATGGCAGGGATGGTATAACAGGAAATTAAATAAAATAAAATAAAACAAAAACAAGCAAAAAAAAAAGGAAACTGCCTGTTTGTGTTCAGGATGAAGCGATTAAACTCTGTGTTTACCTTCCACTACACTGTCCAGGGTGAAAGACAATGACTTTCCCTGATTCTGCCTATTCTTTCAGCGATGTTAATAAGCACAACAGACCTGCCTACTGAACTGAGTAAAACCTCAGCGAAGCCAAACTTGTGCTCATGGGCTCCGTGCCTTTCCTGCTGCCCTTCCACAAGTGCTACTAGCCCATTCCTGGGATTTTACCCACCCTTCTGCCAGGCCAGCTATTGTGGCAGTTTTTCTTTAACAGAGACTGCTGACTACATCAAGGAGCAGCATTTCACAGGACTTTCCCTGTGACATCAGAAACCAGACTCTGCTACTGCTGAGTACAACCATCCTCCCCTCTCTCCCCTCTTTTCTCCTGATCCTACAATCCCATATTGCTTTCTGAGATGCAAAGAAATTAGAACAATAAGCAAAGACAACCAATTCCAGATTTCATGCACCAAACCTCAGCTTGGTTTCCATCCTACACACTCACCTGATCCCAGGGGATGGCAGCCCATGTGTTTGTAGCACACCATGATGGCTTTGTGCCTCGGTGGAATCAAACATCCAGCAATGGACACTGTGGAGGCAGAGTGAGGACGTGGTCTTCTGCTGCCACAGAACATACATCTCCAAACAGGCTGCTGCTCTCAAATGCTGGGAGAAGTAAAGCAAAAAATATGAGTCCTGCAGTAAACGTATGTTTCCACAAAAGTGGGTAATATGTTCATTGTATGTTGCATGGGTTTTAATGGGAATCCCAGGAATTACAGCCTATTCGATGATTACTGTCAACCCTGTTGGCAGGTACACTAAGCACACAAACTGCACAGATGTGTTAAAAGGAGGAGGAAAAGTGATGGATAAGTCAGTGCAGGGTGCGAATTAGAGTGTAATAGATTAGCTGTTGCCATTAACTCAGAGATCTAAAAAGAAAAAGTCCTTTCATAGATCTGCCATCTATGGTGCATCCCATGAGGTTTTTTAAGACATGCACAAGGAGCAGAAGTGACTCCATATCCAAATGTGGCTGACAATTGCTTCAAGGTTTTCCCCTTTAAGGCTGGTGTTAAAGGTGAAGGGAAGGCCCATCTGTGGAGAGATGGCATGCCTCTCCACCTCTCGTGCTATAGAGGACTACAGCAAGCCCTGCAAACCCAGCTCCCTGAGTAAGTTGTGAGAATACCTAAATAATTCATATCCACAGTCTGCATGGATGCTCCTTAGAGGCTGTCCTTGTTTTGTCTGTGTCCTTGCATCCCAGACATGGGGAGCATAAGCATGGACAGGGTCAAACAGAATCAGTGTACACCATCAAAGTGAAGTGCACACCGTAATAACAAACCCAGGTCTCAAGTCTGCACTTTGAGAAACACACGATGATGTTGGAGTGTCAACAAGACATACATATATGGGTCTAGAGACTGAGGACAAGGGCAGACAGATGGAGAAACAGCACCAGATGGTTCATTTACTAAAAGGAAGCATGAGAGAGAGTTTCATCTCCTTACAGAAAGGAGATGATCACACAGGAGGAAAAATCATACATCACTTAATTTAGCAGGGGTAGTTGTATGGAATAACACACAAAAGCTGAGGACAGAGAGTTATGCTGGAATTAAAATAGGCTTCTTACTGCTCACATAATTAACTACTAAAACAACCTCTGAATTTTGATAACAACTTCTTAATTTTTAGTATTTCCAGCTTAAGAGCAGCTACCTTTTTGGAAGCTATATTTTATCCAAGCACACACTTTTTTGAACTCAGTGCTGTTGTAACTGGATGAAATGAAACGGCCTGTAATGTATACAGGAAATCGTATTAAGCAATCTGATGTTCCCATCAGTCCTTAAACATTATAAATGAACCCAGAAACTTCTCAGGGTGATGATAGATGTGAAGACTGCAACTCCCAGAGTGAAACCCTCCGTTTCAAGCTATACAACCAGAATGCTGTGATCAAGCCTGATGGTTGAATGGTTCCACTGCCTTCTGCAAGATAGCATCGTCTGCAAGATGGTCTCTTATATGCATATTAAGAGCAGCCCTTGGGCTCTGGCACTTTGCCAGCTTGACCCTCCTTTAAATGAAGCCTGACTCTGGGTTGGGATAAGTGCTTGGCTCCATATGGAGTGTTGAGTGCCCTCGGTTATTTGGTTCCCACTGATCCAGGCAGGAACTCAGAGCACTCTGTGTTTAAGGATTGCACCCTGCAGGAGAGACTTTGGTTTGAATTTTATACTTCAGTAATCGAGTAGAGCTTTTCAACAGCTCCCATAAAGATACCTGAAAAATGTTATTACAAGCTAGTCTTTATATAGCAAGTTGCCTTTACAGTGTTGAGCCAGGGAATGCCTCCCACCTGGTTCTGACATCCTTATGTCTGGAGTGACCTCTGACTAGCTATTAGCATCTCTGCTTCTCCAATCTTCTTCTACACGTCCACAAGTTTCTTCCTCTCTCTGTAAGTAACTTGTTTTTCTCAATCCTGCAAATTCATAGCACTGCTAACTAAAAGGCTGAGCACTTCAAATGTTCATGTATCACCTCTTTTCAGGCATAGTTTGATTTAAAGAATCACAGAGAAGCACGGTGGAAGACCTAGTCAGCACCTCATCTCAGTCTTCCCAAGAAAAACACAAACATAAATGAAGCCAGATCAAAGGAAAGGGAGGAAATCTTCTCTATCAAACCTACCTACTAACCATAGTTTTCATTCAGGAAAAAATAAATTTTATTGCCTTTTTACAATTGAGGGTAAAAAGGTAAAAGAAGGAAATTAGTAGAAAATATTATTTTTCAAAAGCAGTGACTGCTTATTGCACTTCATTTGGTTTTCTCAGTGTCTTACCAATTCTGCATATACCTTAACAGATAATTAATTTTGTCAAGTTACTAAACATAAAATTATTGTGAATTCTTAGAAAGGGAAAGCATAAGAATACTTAAAATCCCCAAGGCATATTTTATATACTCCACTCTAGGTGTTGTCATGGATTTCAATGAAACCTACTACCACGAAATTATCAGAAAGCTGAAAAAATCCTTTACAGGCACCCAGGGACAGATTTGAAACCTGACAAAGGTATCCCTTTCTGTGACACTGCTCTCCAGCCTCTCGTTCCCCTGTTTGTATGTACATCCAGGATTGTTCTGTCCCAGGTGAAGAATCCAGCACTTGCTCTCGTTACACTTCATATTGTTGGTGATTGTCCAGCTCTCTAGTCTATTCAACTCTCTGTGTATGGTTTCCCCACCCTCAAGGGAGTCCACACTTTCTCCTGCTTTAGTGTCATCAGCAAACACACTTCATGTACATTCAATTCCTGCATCCAGATCGTTTATAAAAACATTTAAAAACATTTATAAAATGTTTTTAAACACACTTCATGTACATTCAATTCCTGCATCCAGATCATTTATAAAAACATTTAAAACTGGCCCTAAAATTGAGCTCTAGGGAACCCCAATAGCCTGATGTAACCCCAATTTCCTACAACCTTTTGACCCCAGACTGTCACCCAGTTGCTCACCCAATATATTATGGGCTTGTCCATATGCGCAGGACATTTTATCCAGAAAGATATGGTGAGAGACAGTATCAAAAGCTTTGCTAAAATCCCAAACCACCACATCCACTGGCTTCCCTTGGTCAACTAGTTGTGACTGCAGCAGGGCTGGCACAGGAAGAGGGTTGCTTTGGAGTCAGACTGGGAAGGTGGATGCAGTAGCACTGTTGAGAGGGGAGAAGCTGTGACACTGAAAGGGGAAGGAAAGGGGAAGGCAGAGACACCAGGCTGGCAAAGGGACTTCTGTGGGGCCAGTCAGGTACCAGATCAACAGCAGGGTCAATCGGTGTCGGCAGAGCTGGAGGAGGATGTTGCAGGGAGATACCTGGCCACAGGTGCATTTCATGTCCAGATGGCAGAGAGCTCAGCTGCAGGGGACATTCCTCTGTTGCCTGTTCCCTGCCTTGCCTGACTGAAAGCTGGCTGGGGGTGGCCACCATCACCCAGCTTGGGGCTTTCAAGTCGAAAACACTTTTTGAACTCCTCCAAGATTACAGAAAAGTCTCACGGTGCCTGTTTAAACAAGTGTGTCTGAACAGGAAAATCAAACAGACAGGGAGCTACTTCAGTTTCTCCACTTATACGATGTTTGAAATGATAAGCAAGGATATATTTTCACATAATTGGACTGTGTCAAGGTACCGGCTGTTTGATCAGATAGGGGCTCTCTATGTAGTCTCACATCAGAGGGCTAGTAAACTACAAATTAAGGTAGGCTTTAGATTTTGTCTGCAAAGTAGCCAAATAAATTGAATTTTATTTCTAAAGGTCACAATGAAGGGAGGGAGAAAATACCAAAAAAAGGGCAAAATAATGTACCAAGATAACTGAATCAGAAAAAGCAAGGGAATAAAATCTTTGGAAAGGTCTCAATCATGCATAAAACCCCATAAATATTGGAAAGATGCCAATCAGCATCTTTGGATCTGACAGAGAGCTTTGAGAGCCCAGACTTTCATCACCCTAAAAGAAGTCTGCAGAAAAGAAGGGCTAGTAGGGCAAGGGAAATGTAATGTGCTATGGCTCCAAGAAAGGCTTTTGGGTTTGTTCTGTTTGTTGGTAATTTATCATTTATTTGGCATTTGCCTTTGCAGTAATATCTTGAGGAGGGTGAGACACTCTGGGACAACTTGCACAGGCCAACTGGGTGAGGGCCAGAGAGCACTGCTTACTCCCCTCCATCCCTCCATCCCACCCTATTTGCTCTGGCATCTCAGGCCTGGGGACAGGCAGCTTGCATTTTCTCCTGCTCCCTGTCCAGTCACACCCCTACAGACTGCCCCCAAAGCAGGGGGAATCTCCCCTGCCCACCCACCAACTCTGGGGTAGGTCTCCCAAAGGCCCAAGGACTACAAACCCTCTTTCCTCTACATGGCCACTGCCTGAGGCTATCCCTCCTGCAAACACAGCCTTGTGCTCTAGACAGATTCCCAGGCTCCAGACAAAAAGGCCAGGGGGACTCCAGGGGACCCAGCTGGCTCCCAGCCAGCACTACTGAAAGGGGATCACAAGAAGCCAGATTTATTCCTAAGAACAAAGTTTCCGGTGACTTTCCAAGATGCTCGTCGTACTCCTTTCGCCTTTTATTTCTTCTCATCCTTGACTCCCTCCCCTTATTTTTCAAACTCTCAGCTAGAACAGAGGTGCTCCCTGTCACTGTCGGTGAACTTCCTGCTCCCCTCCCTTGTCAGGTCCATGTACACTCCTGGGGCATTTCTTTTTCTGTCCCTGGATTTATACATCACTGGCATTTAACTACTTGTGTTGGCTAGAGAGAAGGACCTGAATTTACCTGTGAGGCTGAAGCACACGACTTTTCCCTGTAAATAGCACATCCAAGCCCCAGCAACCACAGGATGCGAAGCGTGCGTGTGTGTGTCCATGTGTGCTCACATGTCACTTGCTGCCAGGGCTTGCAGCTGCACTTAGTAACTAGTAAAGGGTGGACTCTCATGGGAGACTTCAGTGCAAAAGAGGTGAAATGACTTGCAAAAGAGCACCAGCAAACCTCAGGGTGATAACTAACTCCGTGTGTTGAACACTCCCCTGCTCTGCCTGCTGTCAGAGCCTCCTCACTGTGTCTCTCTGTTATCCTGATGTTGTTTCAGAAGTAAAAATCATATTGACCCACATCCATCCCAAGTGCAGTAGGACCATTAACAGCAGGGGATAAACTGCGTCTGGTGTCACTCCAAACTGGCAGAATCTGGACCCAATGGAAGGATGTCATCCCACTTTGCAGTGTGGTCTGTGCTGCTGACATGGGAGGAGGTAAGTGGGAAGCAGTCTGTGTACCTGGTCTGGGCATCCCACAGCCACCCATGGCACTTTGTGGAGCAGTACAGGCTAGCCCCTGTGAGGGATGGAAGGTGGATGGAGGGTGTTATACCTTAAAGCCACGAATTGCAAGAAATCTGATGCTGTTTGAAAGGCTGAAATAAGTTCTGCTTTGAATGACAGAAAAAACCCCAGCTGTTGAAAAGCAAAGTGACCCAACACCAAGAGAGAGCCCACACTTGCTACATAAATAATGTCAAACCCACATACACTGAGAATAACATGAAGGCAGTGCGAGGCAGACCAATGTCTAGAAATGTTATCTCTCCTGTCCAAAAGCTAATCAGCCCAGCAGCAGGCAAGCCAGGAACATTTTAGATTATGTCTATGCTTGCAGTTGATGGAAAGTCTGAGAGAAACATAAGCTTTCTAAAAGACAAATTCAGTTTCCCTACAAAATATTTGGAATTTTCCCCCCTCCTCTTCTGGCAGGGAAATTGTTTGGTCGCATTGATTTATTAGAATGACATAGCTCCCAGTATCATATCTAGACATTGGTTGCCACTCAGCAAAAGGATGTGGTGAGATCACATCACCAAAATAATAAGGCACTGGAGTTGCTAATCAGGAGGTTACATATCAACAGGGCAGTTTCAAGTACTTGAGGATGACTTTGATATTTGTAGGAGTGTGATTTATTTTTTTTTTTAATTTACAGAGTCTGGAAGATACCTGGCACCAGTTACTCTTCTATTCAGCTCTAGTTTCCTTTACAGAAGGAAATTAAAATCCTGATAAATGTATTTGCATGAATATACGTTTTCCTAACTGGCAAGTTTTTGCTTAAGACAATCATTTTCAAAATATCTTAGCAGCAGAAGAAAATAAGTATTTTCCCCAAATCTCTTCCTTGTGAGTTTAGTGGGATGTTTTTGGAACTCGTATTTTACAGATGCAAATTAAAGGCGGGGGGGGGAAGGAGCAATCTTGCCTTGGGAAGCCGTATGACACCAGCAGGAAGGTCCAAAAAGAGGCGCTGGAAAGAGGAGACCTGCCAAGTTCCACTGTCGTGCCTGCAGGTTGAGCTGCTATCTGCCTGTGGGGCCGCGGCTCCCGACTCTCCTCCAGTTCTGCAGCTGGAGGCAGCAGCTGGAGGAGAAACCCTTCTGCACAGACAGCCCTGCCTTACATAGGAATTGTTCTCCCTTGATTTTTTTCCTTCTACGGACTTTTTTTTTTTTTCCCCTACCTCGGGAGCTGATTATTATCGAGCTGAAACGTATTTCCTTCTGAAAAGTGGTTTGGGTTCGTTTTGTGTTTGGTTCCCCCCCTTCATTCGCATAGACCTCTCTAGTGGGAAGAGGCTTAGATCGGGATTGTGGAGTTTTCTCAAAATGTGGTGACATGCGTTTCTACTGCGCTCTATATTTTCTTACTGTCTTTTGCGTCACATATTTTCCAGCAATTTTGAGAGATGTAAGGAATAGCTTTTAAACAACAGGCAAAGAAGTGGGGGGGATTATTCCAACAGTCTTGCAACTTTGGAGTATTTCATCTTCTTCAAAAGGCGAGGGGAAAAAACCTGTCCTTCTGAGCAAATAATTAGAAGAAGACTGGGAATACAATAATTACCCCAAATGGAAACCCAGACTGCAATCAAACAATACGGCTTTTGTAAACCGGCTCCGCCTGTAAAAAAATCTAGGAAATCTCATAACTAGAACTGTCGAAATCTTTTTCTTATGCAACAATATGTAAAAGACTCCTGAGAAATGAGGAGTAAACGTGGAAACCCTGTAAAATAGCATGATAATGAACTTGCTCTGAGCACTGGAGATCGCCTTGGCGTTACTGACATGGATTCCTTCAACCACAAAGTATTTTCTCATGTTGAAGAATTTGGGACAAATTACATTTCGTGATATTTCGCCAATAAACAAGCACGTGAAGACAAATAAACTGGGACTTGCCATAATCTACCTTGATCGTTGTGGAATTTGAGGGGACCAAAGTAATTGGGAGCGAGGCAGTGTGGTTTTGAATGAATGTCCTTTATGAGAGAGCAGAGAGAAGATCATTTACATCCTTCATATTTTATACTTTTGCCTCTAGGAAAGAAAAGGCCAGCAGAGCCCCGACTATCATTCACTCATAATGATGGCATTCAATCTAGTGATTCACAGTGAATCATATAATAAGGTTTCCATTTTGTGCACGGGGAGAAGAAGGAGGGGTGATTAAACTTTATTTAGTTCGCATTCACGTCCCCAGCCTCCTCTTTCCCTTGAACTGCTTTATGGTTTTGTTTTGGTTTATTTATTTCTTTATTTTCCCTTTAATTTTCTCCAGTTCGGCTACCCCCCAGCAATAAAAATCTCTGGAAGAAACGCTGACATGGTTAATTGTACGGTTATTATTTTCCCTTCCGCGGCATTTCATACGAGCACGGCTCTGCTTTCGTGGGCTCTCGGGGCCGGGCCAGGCCGGGCCGGGCCGAGCTGGGTCGGGCTGTGCCGCTCCGGAGGTGGCTCTGCCCCAGCACAGAGGATGCAGAGCCCCGGCCAGCGCGGCCCCCGCAGGCGGTAACTCCGCGGAGTGCCCGGCCCGGGGAAGCCCCGCCGACCGGGGCACGGCGGGAGCCTGGGAGCAGCCCTGGACGGCGGATTGCAGCGGCACAGGGAAAGGGGGAAAACTCGCTTTTCGGCATTTTGTCTCAAACTCGCCCCCACGGGAGGCACAGCTCGCTCAGCGTACTCGTCTAGCGCGGGTTTGGGTCAGGGTGCGGGGGTTCCGGCACCCGGGGCCCTGCTCTGTGACTGCAGAGCCCCTCCACACACCGGCAGGCACATGCACAGGACCGCGGGCTCGCTGGCAACGCAACCAGCGGGCGGATGCTCTCGGAACCCTGCGAAGCCCTTCAGGTAAAAGCCGAGAGGACGGCAGGGTAAAGCTCTGGGGGCTGGGAGGAGGCGCTGGCTCAGCAGGGAGGTCTGCACCGTGGTTGCGAGCCGCGCATCAGCCAGTGCGCCCCATCAACAGCTGCTCCTGCAGAACCCCGTGAAAGGCAGCCGGAATCACCCCAAGAAGAGATCGAAAGAAAGGCACCGAGCGGGAAAAAGGCTCGGAAAGCACAAGCATCCCGGAGCGAGCAGGCGAGGCGAGGCAAGTCGGTGCTGACGGGCAGGGGCAGAGGTGATGCCACACAGGAACCGGCTCCAAATGCGCCTGGAGGAGAGGTGCTCTTCTCCAGCAGAGCCGGTACCTTTGCAAGAGCTTTAAAAAATATATTAAATTAGATAGGCGTGTTGTCACTAAAGGGAAACCACCGCCTTAGCCATGGGGCTTTCACCAAGGCAGCCAAGTTCCCTTTTGGGCAGAGGGAGTCTCGAAGTCTGCTTGACATCTTGAAGCTTAAATAACCGTAAGGCATTGTTACTCCCTGGCAGCAAAGTGCCTCGTTACGCCTGATTGAGCTAATTGCTTTGAAATAGGATATATTATCTATAATTATAGAGATCTTGGAGGAGACGGCCAGCCTTTTCTTTCATCTTTTCCAAGTGCATCATAATGTCGCGATCAAATTAATTTAGGCCACTTGAAATAGTGCCTTCCTTTCAGCCCGGCTCCTCCGACCCTCAAAGAGAAGGGGACGCCTCGGCGGCCGGAGTTTGGCCGTCCAAACCGTTCCTAGTGACCTCTCGAGGACCAGTCCAGGTGCCTGAAGCCTTAAAAGTAGTTTGGGTTATGTTTAATCAGGGCAGAAGGGAAAGGGGAAAAGAGAAAGATTAAAAAAAAAAAAAAAACAAAAAAAAAGACAAAAATAAAAAAAAAGAAGAAAAGAACTGAGGTCTTTCAGCATTTTTCCGACACTCAGCGGAGGAGGAATAGCGGCGGGAGCAGGGAGGGCTTTGAGCACTTGAAGGGCTTTGAGGGCTTGTAAAGCCCGCGGGACATTTTTAGCACTTGCGATAGATCTGGCTTTTTGCCCCCAGGGCTGAGGCTCTCACAGATGAAGCAAGGTTGCTGAAGGCTGCTCACACAACACGCAGGGAGCGCGCAGGGAACGCGCAGGCAGTGCCCAGAGCGGCAGAGCTGCCCCGGAGCCGCCTGTGCCCAAAGCCAGCTCGTGTCCTGCGAAACTGTCTGGTCTCCTAAGAGCTCCTGTCTCGGGAGAAATAAAATAGGAACAAGGGAAACAACAACACCCCTCTCCATTCTGAGCTCTGTCTTTAAGTCAAAGATAACGTTTACAAAAGGCAGACAATGCCCTGAATTGGTTTAGTGCTGCCTCCTGTCCTTTCTCCCCATCCCCCATGCGCTCCCTCAACCCTTGTTGTATTCCCACCGAAATAAAATGCTATGGGTAATGGCTTTGCCTAGCACATTCATTATATTGAAACGGGACTGTTTAGGATGCTAATTGCCCAATGTTGTTATCTAGCACAAGTGCCTTCAGGGAAACGCCACTGCTCCCAATAAAAACACTGGACTGGAACAAGCACCCCTAAAGTCACCTATTCCCCCGTGCCCTTTCACTTCGATTTTTCTTACAGCCCAGGGAGGAAAATAAGAGAGAGGCATCTAAAAGCAAGCCAAAGTATCAACACCATGGAACAGGTACTAAAAAAGTTCCTAAAACTTAGCCGTGTTTTGGTCACCCAGAGCGCAGCGAACAAGGTAGGAAGAGTTTGGATACCAAAAATTTCCCGCTAAACAGAGAAATCAGCCTTGGGAGAAATTTCGTTATGCAAATTTGTTTTTTCCATTCCTAACGTAAAACTTGTAGATTTCATTAAGAAAGACGTGAAAGAAAGAAAGGAGCAAGAACCGAAAGGAACTTTATGTTTTCAGCCCAGGAGCTTGCCAGCACGTGAGTTAGAATCAAGTCCTTGCTATGATACAGTGATTGAAATACCACCGAGTATGACAGAAGTGTAAACACAAAGCGCTCATTGCTGGGAGATAAATAGAGAGCTAATTATCTCATTCTGTCAACTCTCAATGAGAGCGGGATCGCGCTCTCGCTATGGGACGCACACGCACCTCTTCAAACCTCAGCAACATCCCAAGGTTACAACCATTCTACAAAAGAAAAGTGAGGGAAAAAAAGACCTCAAACAAGTCAGCAGCTCTATTTTTAATATTCGTATTTCTATCGAACAGCGAGATCGAAATCAGCCCGTGGGCTGCCTCGAGGTCTAATAAACACATCACTTAGTCTTTTGCACAGTTAAGTTTGGAATCAGGGGAAAAAAATAATAAAAACCCCAAACAAGATCCTACCTGTAGGATCGGGTGGAGGGAACACCGTGACACCGTGAAACACGATGCATGGATATATGTGCATGTTTTCTTAGTCAGGGGTGGGGTGGGGGTGCATCTTCGTGTCGAGCACCAGGCTTTGGGAAAATGTCGTGTGATTGGTAGAGCAAACTAATTTTGTCAGGCTGAATGTGCTGATGTCCCAGGGCTAAGGCGCCTTGCTCCCTTGATGCGGGTTAACGTCCTCAATAGTCCCCCTCCAGCTGAAGCCTTTGATCAGACCGCTGCTGGCGCCTAAAAACAACATCACTTGTCTGCCTATTAGAGGCACTGACTAATCGTGACAGATTGTTTATTCTCGCAATTAGCAATGCAGCCGCTTCTCCGAGCACCCCCTGCCCCCCCGCCCCGACGCGGCCCGACCCGGCCCCCCGGCCCGACTGGGAGCGGGGGAGGCTGCGGGCAGCGGTACCGGCACCGGCACCGGCAGGGCGCGGGGCCGACCTGGGCTGGGATGGGCGGCGGCACCGCTGCTCCCCGCCTCGCAGGAGCGCTCAGCAGGGCGGCACGGATCGGGAGGGCGATTGGATGTGCCAGTGTGAGCCATGTGTCGGCGAATAGGTCTGCGCAAAGTGCGTTCACTCTCATGTGTAGGAATGCGGGGGGGTAGCCTGCAAGTCGCCTACAAATCATCTTCACTAGAGTATGATCCATACATGAGCACAGCACATGCGGGAGGTAGGTATGATGTACGTGCAGGACACTGTGAGCACGCCGCAAGGGCACATGATCACGCGTGTGTAAGATAAGTGTGTGTAGCTGCTCGCAGGACAATTCATTTCAATCAGGTCCTGTTGCTTATCAGTTAACAAAATGTCTATTATATAAATTCATTTCATAATCTATATGCTCCTAATCTACCATCTTTATTGGGTTCAGTTAAAAGGAAAGGGAATTCTCTGTCCCTCCCCGTTTAGATAATTGCCCTTAAATGACTGCAAGAGGGTCTTGTGTTCCGAGGAGATTAGAGCCCTGCAGCTATCAATAAACTTTTCTCAGCGAGCGGCCAATCCCGTTATTAGAGAGCGGCTCCGTTTTACTGCACATCCGTCCTGGGCGCGGGGATAAGACATCGTAAAACGAATTTACAAAACAAAATAGCTGGGACTTTAAGGGCTCAGGGGCTTATATGTTTCTTTTTACGTGAATGAACATTTCGTTATCTGCAGACACGCACACATCTATGCCATGAAAAGTGGTACAATTTATGTGTTGTGTATGCGGGTACGTACATAAACGCAGATCTCCGCAGTCATATCGAACACACCGCAGGGCCGGCGTTTACTTAAAAACAAAACCAACAAACCAACCAACCCCCCTAAAACCACTGTTTCGAGGCGCAGCCAGGCTGTGGGACGGGAAAGCGGCTCCTTCCCTTTGAGAGGTCAC